>NC_053024.1:617385724-617515777 GCF_003073215.2 Triticum urartu
GTGACGTTTGGCACACCCAAAGCACTCCTACGGTATCCGGGAGTTGCACAATCTCATGGTCTAAGGAAATGATACTTGACATTAGAAAAGCTTTAGCAAATGAACTACACGATCTTGTGCTAGGCTTAGGATTGGATCTTGTCCATCACATCATTCTCCTAATGATGTGATCCCGTTATCAACGACATCCAATGTCCATGGTCAGGAAACCGTAACCATCTATTGATCAACGAGCTAGTCAACTAGAGGCCTACTAGGGACTTGGTGTTGTCTATGTATCCACACATGTATCTGAGTTTCCTATCAATACAATTCTAGCATGGATAATAAACGATTATCATGAACAATGAAATATAATAATATTAACTAATTTATTATTACCTCTAGGGCATATTTCCAACAGTCTCCCACTTGCACTAGATTCAATAATCTAGTTCACATCGCCATGTGATTAACACTCATAGGTCACATCGCCATGTGACCAACATCCAAAGAGTCTACTAGAGTCACTAATCTAGTTCACATCACTATGTGATTAATACTCAATGAGTTCTGGGTTTGATCATGTTATGCTTGTGAGAGAGGTTGTAGTCAACGGGTCTTGCCATATTCAGATCCCTATGTATTTCGCAAAACTTTATGTCATAGATGCTGCTACCACGTTCCACTTGGAGCTATTCCAATTTGTTGCTCCAATATACGTATCTGGTATCTCTACTCAGAGCTATCCGGATAGGTGTTAAGCTTGCATCGACGTAACTCTTTATGTCGAACTCTTTATCACCTTCATAACCGAGAAACATTTCCTTATTCCTCTAAGGATAATTTTGACCGCTATCTGGTGATTCAATCCAAGATCACCTTTGTACCCTCTTGCCAGACATGTGGCAAGGCACACATCTGGTGCGGTACTCAGCATGGCATACCGTATAGAGCCTATGACAAGAGCATAGGGGACAACCTTCGTCCTTCCTCTTTCTTCTGCCGTGGTCAAGCTTTGAGTCTTACTCAACTTCACACCTTACAACTGAGGTAAGAACCCCTTCTTTGAATGATCTATTTTGAATTCCTTCAAAAACATGTCAAGGTGTGCGTTCTTTGAAAGTATCATCAGGCGTCTTGATCTATTTCTATAGATCTTGATGCCCAATATGTAAGCAGCTTTATCCAGGTCTTCCTTTGAAAAACATTCTTCAAACAACCGTTTATGCTTTCCAGAAATTCTACATTATTTTGGATCAACAATATGTCATCCACATATACTTATCAGAAATGTTGTAGTGCTCCCACTCACTTTCTTGTAAATACAAGTTTCTAGCAAACATTGTATAAACCTAAAAGCTTTTATCACTCCATCAAACCATATATTCTGACTCCGAGATGCTTGCTCTAGTCCATAGAAGGATCGTTGGAGCCAGCATACCTTTTAGCATCCTTAGGATCGACAAAACTTTGATTGTATCACATACAACTCTTTCTTACGAAAACTGGTAAGAAAACTCGTTTTGACATCCATCTGTCAGATTTCATAATCGAAAAATACAGCTAATGCTAACATGATTCCGACGGACTTAAGCATCGCTACGGGTGAGAAATTCTCATCGTAGTCAACTCCTTGAACTTGTGAAAAGACTCTTTCCCACAAGTCGAGCTTCATAGACGGTAATATTACCGCCCACGTCCGTCTTCTTCTTAAAGATCCATTTATCTCAATGGCTTGCCGATCATCGGGCAAGTCCACCAAAGTCCATACTTTGTTCTGATACATGGATCCTGTCTCAGATTTCATGGCTTCTAACCATTTGTCGGAATATGGGCCCACCATCGCTTCTCCATAGCTCGTAGGTTCATTGTTGTCCAACAACATGATATCTGAGACAGGATTACCGTACCACTCAGGAGTAGTACATATCCTTGTCGACCTACGAGGTTCGATAGCAACTTGATCCGAAGCTTCATGATCACTATCATTAACTTCCTCTTCAACAGATGTAGGCGCCACAGAAAGCATCTTTCTGTGTTTCATCACTCTCTGGTTGAAGTAAAGGTTTGACAACCTCATCAAGTTCTATCTTCCTCCCACTCAATTCTTTCGAGAGAAACTCCTTCTCAAGAAAGGACCCGTTCTTAGCGACAAACAATTTGCCCTCGGATCTGAGATAGAAGGTATACCCAATTGTCACCCTTGGGTATCCTATGAAGATGTGTTTGTCCGCTTTGGGTTCGAGCTTCTCCGGCTGAAGCCCTAAGCATCGCATCCCCAAACATTCAGAAATGACAACTTTGGTTTCTTGCCAAACCAATGTTCATATGACGTCGTCTCAACGGACTTAGATGATGTCCTATCTAAAGTGAATGCAGCTGTCTCTAACGCATAACCTCAAAATGAAAACGGTAGATCGGTAAGAGACATCATAGATCGCACCATATCTCATAGGGTTCGATCACGACGTCCGGACACACCATTATCTTGTGGTGTTCCAGGTGGCTTCAACTGTGAAACAATTCCACAATGTCTTAAGTGTTTGCCAAACTCATAACTCAGAAATTCTCCTTTTGATCAGATCGTAGGAACATGATCTTATTGTTATGATGATTCTTAACTTCACTCTGAAATCGCTTGAACTTTTCAAATGTTTCAGACTTGTGCTTCATTAAGTAGATATACCTATATCTACCCAAATCGTCAGTGAAGATGAGAAAATAGCGATATCCACAGCACGCTTCAATTCTCATTGGATCACACGCATCAGCATGCATGATTTCCAACAAGTAATTTGCCCGTTTCATTGTACCTAAAAATGGGGTCTTAGTCATCCTGCCCATGAGGCATGGCTCGCATGTGTCAAGCGATTCAAAATCAAGTGACTCCGAACATCCATCGACATGGAGTTTCTTCATGCATCTTACGCCAATATGACCTAAGCGGCAGTGCCACAAGAAAGTGGTACTATCATTATTAACTCTACATCTTTTGGCGTGAACATGCGTATTACCACAACCGAGATTCAATGAACCATTCACATAGGGTGCATGACCATGAAAGGTATTATTCATGTAAAAAGAATAACCATTATTCTCTAATTTAAATGAATAACTGTATTGCAATGAACATGATCTAATCATATTCATGCTCAACGTAGACACCTGATACCATTTATCTAGGTTCAATACTAATCCCGAAGGCAGATGGAGCGTGCGATGGTGATCTTATCAACTTTGGAAATACTTCCAACACACATTGTCACCTCGCCCTTAGCCAGTCTCCGTTTAGTCCGTAGCTTTTGCTTCAAGTCACCAATAATAGCAACTGAACCGGTATCCAATACCCAGGTGCTACCAGGAGTACTAGTGAGGTACACATTAATAACACGTATATACTTTGTTGAAGTTGCCAGCCTTCTTATCTACCATGCATTTGGGGTACTTCCGCTACCAGTGACCGTTCTCCTTACAATAGAAGCACTTAGTCTCGGGTTTGGGTTCAACCTTGGGTTCCTTCACTGGAGCGGTAACTGGTTTGCCATCCATGAAGTTTCCCTTTTAGCCATTGCCCTTCTTGAAACCAGTGGTCTTGTTAAACCATCAACACTTGATGCTCCTTCTTGATTTCTACCTTTTGCGGTCTTAAGCACTGCGAACAGCTCCGGGATCAACTCCATCCCTTGCATGTCATAGTTCATCATGAAGATCTAGTAGCTTAGTGATAGTGGCTAGAGAACTCTATCAATCACTATCTTATCTGGAAGTTTAACTCCCACTTGATTTAAGTGATTGTAGCACCCAGACATTCTGAGCACATGCTCACTAGTTGAGCTATTCTCCTCCATCTTGTTGGCTAAAGAACTTGTCAGAGGTCTCACACCTCTCAACACGGGCATGAGCCTGAAATCCCAATTTCAGCTCTTGGAACATCTCATATGTTCTATGGCGTTCAAAACGTCATTGGAATCCCGATTCTAAGCCGTAAAGTATGGTGCACTAAACTATCAAGTAGTCATCAGGATGTGTCTGTCAGGTGTTCACAACATCCACAGACGACGTTGTAGGGGTTTGCACATCGAGCGGTGCATCAAAGACGTAAGCCTTCTGCGTAGCAGTGAGGACACTCCTCGGACTATGGACCTAGTCCACATCATTGCTTACAATATCTTTCAACTTAATCTTTCTCTAGGAACGTATTGAAATAGGGAGCTACAACATGAGCTATTTATCTACAACATATTTGCAAAGACAATTTAGACTATGTTCATGATAATTGAGTTCATCTAATCAAATTATTTAATGAACTCCCACTCAGATAGACATCCCTCTAGTCATCTAAGTGAAACATGATCCGAGTCAACTAGACCGTGTCCGATCATCACGTGAGACGGACTAGTCAACATCGGTGAACATCTCCATGTTGATCGTATCTTCTATACGACTCATGCTCGACCTTTCGGTCTTCCGTGTTCCGAGGCCATGTCTGTACATGCTAGGCTCGTCAAGTCAACCTAAGTGTATTGCGTGTGTAAATCTGGCTTACACTCGTTGTATTCGAACGTTAGAATCTATCACACCCGATCATCACGTGGTGCTTCGAAACAACGAACCTTCGCAATGGTGCACAGTTAGGGGGAACACAATTCTTGAAATTATTGCGAGGGATCATCTTATTTAATCTACCGTCGTTCTAAGCAAATAAGATGTAAAACATGATAAACATCACATGCAATCAAATAGTGACATGATATGGCCAATATCATTTGCTCCTTTTGATCTCCATCTTTGGGGCTCCACGATCATTGTTGTCACCGGCATGACACCATGATCTCCATCATCATGATCTCCATCATCGTGTCTTCTTGAAGTTGTCTCGTCATCTATTACTTCTACTACTATGGCTAACGCTTTAGCAATAAACTAAAGTAATTACATGACGTTTAAGTTGACACGCAGGTCATAAATAAATTAAGACAACTCCTATGGCTCCTGCCGGTTGTCATACTCATCGACATGCAAATCGTGATTCCTATTACAAGAACATGATCAATCTCATACATCACATATATCATTCATCACATCCTTTTGTCCATATCACATCACAAGGCATATGCTGCAAAAACAAGTTAGACGTCCTCTACTTGTTGTTGCAAGTTTTTACGTGGCTGCTATAGGTTTCTAGCAAGAACGTTTCTTACCTACGCGAAAACCACAACGTGATATGCCAATTTCTATTTACCCTTCATAAGGACCCTTTTCATCGAATCCGATCCGACTAAAGTGGGAGAGACAGACACCCGCTAGCCACCTTATGCAACTAGTGCATGTCAGTCGGTGGAACCAGTCTCACGTAAGAGTACGTGTAAGGTCGGTCCGGGTCGCTTCATCCCACGATGCCGCCGAATCAAGATAAGACTAGTAACGGCAAGTAAATTGACAAAATCGATGCCCACAACTACTTTGTGTTCTACTCGTGCATAGAAACTACGCATAGACCTAGCTCATGATGCCACTGTTGGGGATCATAGCAGAAATTCAAAATTTTCTACGCATCACCAAGATCAATCTATGGAGTAATCTAGCAATGAGGGGAAGGAGAGTGCATCTACATACCCTTGTAGATCGCTAAGCGGAAGCGTTCAAGAGAACGGGGTTGATGGATTCGTACTCGTCGTGATCCAAATCACCGAAG
Source organism: Triticum urartu (assembly GCF_003073215.2). NCBI lineage: Eukaryota > Viridiplantae > Streptophyta > Magnoliopsida > Poales > Poaceae > Triticum > Triticum urartu. The sequence continues at coordinate 617,391,402 of NC_053024.1, forward strand.
ATCCTAGCGCCAAACGGACGGCACCTCCACGTTCAACACACGTACAGCCCGGTGACGTCTCCTATGCCTTGATCCAGCAAGGGGAGAAGGAGAGATTGGGAAAGACTCCATCCAGCAGCAGCATGACGGCGTGGTGGTGGTGGAGGAGCGCGGGACTCCAGCAGGGCTTCGCCAAGCGCTACGAGAGATGAGGAGGAAGAGGGGTAGGGTTGCGCCAACAGGAGAAGGACCTCATGTGTTGGGATGCCCCTTTGCCTCCACTATATATAGGGGGAGAGGGAGGGCTGCGCCCCCACGTAGGGTTTCCACCCTAGGGGTGGCGGCAGCCCCAATCCGCATCTGGGGTGGCGGCCAAGTGGGGGGGAGAGGGAGGCGCACCAGGCATGGGCCTTAGGGCCCGTCTGCCCTTAGGGTTTGCCCCCTCTTCTCTCCAGGCGCATGGGCCTTGGTGGGGAGGCGCCCCAGCCCACCTAGGGGCTGGTCCCTTCCCACTATTGGCCCATGTATGCCTCCGGGGCTGGTGGCCCCACCTGGTGGACCCCCGGACCCCTCCGATGGTCACGGTACACTACCGGTGATGCCCGGAACACTTCCGGTGGCCAAAACCATACTTCCTATATATCAATCTTTACCTCCGGACCATTCCAGAACTCCTCGTGACGTCCGGGATCTCATCCGGGACTCGAACAACATTCGGTAACCGCGTACATACTTTCCCTATAACCCTAGCATCATCGAACCTTAAGTGTGTAGACCCTACGGGTTCGGGAGTCATGCAGACATGGTCGAGACAACTCTCCGGTCAATAACCAACAGCGGGATCTGGATACCCATGTTGGCTCCCACATGCTCCACGATGATCTCATCGGATGAACCACGATGTCAAGGACTTAATCAATCCCGTATACAATTCCCTTTGTCTATCGGTACGATACTTGCCCGAGATTCGATCGTCGGTATCTCGATACCTTTTTCAATCTCGTTACCGGCAAGTCTCTTTACTCGTTCCATAACACATCATCCCGTGATCAACTCCTTGATCACATTGTGCACATTATGATGATGTCCTACCGAGTGGGCCCAGAGATACCTCTCCGTTTACACGGAGTGACAAATCCCAGTCTCGATTCGTGCCAACCCAACACACACTTTCGGAGATACCTGTAGTGTACCTTTATAGCCACCCAGTTACATTGTGACGTTTGGCACACCCAAAGCACTCCTACGGTATCCGGGAGTTGCACAATCTCATGGTCTAAGGAAATGATACTTGACATTAGAAAAGCTTTAGCAAACGAACTACACGATCTTGTGCTAGGCTTAGCATTGGGTCTTGTCCATCACATCATTCTCCTAATGATGTGATCCCGTTATCAACGACATCCAATGTCCATGGTCAGGAAACCGTAACCATCGATTGATCAACGAGCTAGTCAACTAGAGGCTTACTAGGGACATGGTGTTGTCTATGTATCCACACATGTATCTGAGTTTCCTATCAATACAATTCTAGCATGGATAATAAACGATTATCATGAACAATGAAATATAATAATATTAACTAATTTATTATTGCCTCTAGGGCATATTTCCAACAGAGTCTAGCAAGATCAACACCAAGTTTGGCCTGCACACGAGACACAGCAAGAGCATGATCAAGATCTTCCTTTAAGTTAGCAAGGTCATCGTTGTGTGACTCCTCAAGAGCCAAGCGATGACCACGCTCTTCCTCAAGAGCACTAGAGAGATCCGATATCTCATCGGCATAGTCACGACTATGCGCCTCCATCTTAGAGATGGTGTCTTCCTGAGCCTCGGTTATGTCATTGGCTTCACCAAGTTGTTCCAAGAGAGCAACGAAGTGCTTCTTGGATTTACTCTTAAGCTTACTCATAAAAGACTCAAACTCATTTTCCTCCACGTTGGACCCCCCACTTTCATCAATGCAATCCGTCAAAGAAGGATGAGTAATGATGGCAGTTTTGATGTTGGGGGTTACCTTGTTGGTGGCTTTAGCCATGATGCACTTGGCAATGATGTTCTCATTGGGTGAGTCAAATAGGGACGCCCGTTGGCTTGTCGCAATGGCCACGGAGGCCATGGCAACCATCTCACCGTCTTCATCATCATCATCCTCATTGTACTCTTCTTGTGCCACCAATCCCTTGGGAGGAGCCTTCTTAGTGAAGTGGTTCTTGTTGGGGAAAGACTTGGCCTTGTCCTTCCGGATGAGCTTGCCACCATTGTCTTCCCACTTCTCATAGGGGCACTCCGCAACAAAGTGGCTCACATTGCCACAATTGTAGCAAGTCCTCACATGTTGCTTGCCCTTTGCGCCACTTGAGTTGCTCTTGTTGAAGTTGGGCCTTGAGTTCTTCTTGATCCAAAATTGTCTTGAAGCGAGAGCCATGTGCTCATGATAATCATATTTTGTATCCTCGGGGTTGCTCTCCTCTTCTTCCTCTTCCTCCTCTTCTTCCACACTAACCTTGGCTTTCAAAGCAAGGTTGGGCTTGTTTGCTCTTTGAGAACGCAATATCGCATTGTCGGCAGTCTTGTCCAAGATACTCGTTGCCACAAACTCATCCAACACTTCACTTGAGGACAAGGTGTGGAAGTCCGGCCTTTGACGGATGACGGAGGACATGACCTTATGGTAAGGCATCATGGCTTTGAGAAATTTCTGCTTGATCCAATTGTCATTTGTATCCTTGCTCCCATGATCTTGGAGTGAGGCCGCGAGTATGGTTAGTCTCCCGTAGAGCTCACGAGGTTCTTCACCTTCATTCATAGCAAATTCATCGGCTTCATCTTGCACCACTTCATAGTTGGAGCGTTGAATGCTTGCGCTTCCCTCGTAAAGGGAAACAACATGGTGCCATGCTCCCTTTGCCACAGTGAATGGTCGGAGATGCGCAATATCTTTGGGAGGGATTGCATCTTGGATGATGAAGAGAGCATTCTCGTTGAACTGATGATCCGGGGCTTCTCTTGGGTGAAGTTTCTTGGGTCATGCGGATAGAAACCTTGCTCAATGATTCTCCAAAGGTTCATATAAACATGATTTAAATGACGTTTAAAGTGATAGACCCAAGCGTCAAAATCCTCATTTTTCACAATCTTAGGAGGAGAACTGGCATGATTTAAATGAGTGGAGGGAATCGGTCCTCCAAAGGTAAGTGGAGGTTCCATATGCGCAAAGATGCCATTTCCACTTTTACCACTAGACAAAGGAACTTTATCACTAGAAGCTCCCCCCTTGTCAGAGTTAGCAACCGTCACCTTGTTAGTGGGATCAACCACTTCCAATGATGCGGTGGAAAATTTAAGACCATCAAGAAAATCCTTAGCACGCCTTTGACCTCGGCTGTCATGGAGTTTTTAAATGTGTCCAAGGCCACATTGAGCTCCTCACGTGAGACCGAGGTTCCCCCATCGGCCGTAGACGAGGAAGGAATCACACCGGGGTGCTCCTCCTCACCCTCTACGGTGTCAACCATACTCTTCGGACGGCAAAGTCCTTAATAAACAGACGAGGCTCTGATACCAATTGAAAGGATCGATATAGTTGACTATAGGGGGTGAATAGGCAACTAACATTTTTTAGCTTTTCTTTACCAATTTAAACTTTGCATCAAAGTAGGTTGTCTAGATATTCAACTAGGTGAGCAACCTATATGATGCAACAACAATAAGTGCACAAGCAAGCAAGGGATGTAACACAAGATAAGCTTGCACGAGTAAAGGGATGAGATAACCAAGAGTGGAGTCGGTGAAGACGAGGATGTGTTACCGAAGTTCCTTCCCTTTGAGAGGAAGTACGTCTTCGTTGGAGTGGTGTGGAGGCACAATGCTCCCCAAGAAGCCACTAGGGCCACCATATTCTCCTCACACCCTCGCACAATGCGAGATGTCATGATTCCACTATTGGTGCCCTTGAAGGCGGCGATCGAACCTTTACAAACAAGGTTGGGGCAATCTTCACAACTTAATTGGAGGCTCCCAACAACACCACGAAGCATCACCACAATAGAGTATGGCTCCGCAATGACCTCAACCGTCTAGGGTGCTCAAACACGCAAGAGTAATAAGATCCGCGAGGGATTAGTGGGGGGAATCAAATATCTCTTGGTGGATGTGTAGATCTAGGCCTTCTCGACCAATCCCTAGGAGATCAACAAGTTTGATTGGCTAGGGACAGAGATCGGGCGAAAATGGAGCTTAGAGCAACAATGGAGCTTGGGGGTGGAAGAGGTAAGTCAACTCGGAGAAGAAGACTCCCTTTTATAATGGAAGAACAAATCCAACCGTTATCCACCAACTCAGCCTGCGATGCACGGTACTACCGCACCGGAGACGCGACACTATCGTCCGGGCCCGCGGTACTACCGCAGGGCACTGCAGTACTACCGCCATGCAGTAGTATCCAAAACAGCCCTGATGCGATGAAGCAGAGGACGGTAGAACCGCTGGCGCGGTACTACTGCAAGGCAGGGATAGTCCAGATTTGGGAAGGCACGGATATATAAAAATACATCCGTGGCAACTTCCCTGAGTTAAGATCTGTGCAAAAATCCGACACGGTGGTACCGCAAAACTGGAGCGGTACTACCGCATAGGGCACGGATGTAAAAAATTACATCCGCCCCTACTTCCGCTCGTGCTGCTGGGCCTGGCCTGAGGCCACGGTACTACCACGCCCTAGGAGCGGTACTACCGTGGGCACCTACGGTACTACCGCACTCGCGGCCGGTACTACGGCAGGGGCCTGCAGTACTACCGCTCCGAAGAGCTTTACTACCACATGCCCCAGTTCAGCCACACTAGGAGTCCATTTTGCAGAGACAATGAGAAACAGAGGATGCTCCAAAGAGCCAAAGGAAAGGTGGTGCAAAAGGAACAGACGTGTATGTGTTGATTCCTCCCAAACCTTTCCAATGCGGACCCCCTCTTAATAGTACGGCTTTCCTACGACTCAAACCACCGAAAAGAAACATAGAGAAACGCCGTCTTCAATATTCTTCGAGGGGCACCAAATCATCTTGTGCCTAGACATAATATATCTGAAATGCTCAATGCACACGATTAATCCTCAAAAGCATTGTCATCAATCACCAAAACTACTAAGAGATAAATATGCCCTTACACTAAGGTATGCTTGCGTAAATTATGAACTGTTATGTTCTTTTACGCGAACTAGCTATTTTATAACCTTTCTAGGATAGCTCATCACTGTCGAAATTTATTGCCAATTTCGCCGTCCACTCACGTACCCACCACCCCACATAATATTTCCTTTAAGTTCCAAGGCGAACTATGAACCCTTAATTTTTATTTATTTACAAACCCTTGAAGGAAATAGTTGTTGCCACAAGTATGTGAGATCAAACTTTTTAAAGGTACAAAACATGTTTAAAAATTCCGAAAATATTTACAAACACATCCATGTTTGATGTACAACCTCAAAAGTTTCCAGCTTCTAATTTGAACTACACTTAAAGAATAAAAAAATCAGATATGAACAGTGTCAAATACCCCATCCGTCCTAAAATAAGTGTCTCAACCTTAGTACACTTTGCACTAAAGTTAGTACAAAGTTGAGACAGTTATTTTGAGACAGAGGAATACTATTCACCCAAAGTTGACATCTTTACCTAATAATAAAGCAAATTGGGTTTATTTTTCGTCCATCATGACATTTTTCAGAAAAGTCCCTCTATTTCAGAGAATTCAACCCGCAGTCCTGTTTTAAGTTAAAACGAATCGTTATTTTTGTATTTTTACACAAAAGTCCCTGTCTTTTCTTGAAATCAACCCGCCGTCCGGATTTAAGTCACACCCAAACCGTTATTTTACATTTTTCAACCCCCTCCCTGATGTTTTAGGTAATTCATCTGCGGATCATATTTAAGTCAAACAAATGCTTTTTAAAATCATCCATATCTTTTAAACCGTAACTCCGATTTGAACATGTTATATATGAAATTTGATTAGAAAAATATGTAGAATATAAATATGAGGTTATTTTTTCCAGTTAAGTATTCTTAAATATTATTTTACAATATATTTGAGTCAAACCAAATGATTTTCTAAATTATCTGTATCTTTTAAATCGTAACTTCGATTTTAACATATTATATATGAAATTTTATTAGAAAAATGTGTGGAATCTAAATATGATGTTAATTTTACCTGTTAAATATTTTTAAAATATTGTTATGGAAGCAAACTTATAATTTATAGCGCAAGATCCATTTTTTTCATACCAACGGCGATCCAGATTGCAAATAAACAACCCACTATAATCATATAGGGAAAAGAAAACATCGATAACTACACATGCATACCTCTGAAAAATGTTGCAGGGGAAAACAACAGATTTCTCATCGCGAGAGTGAGAGAGAGAGAGAGAGAGGAGAGACGGAGAGAGAGACGCCTTAGGATTAATCATATTCAACACACATTTTTTGTTGTTTTGTGTGAACACCGAGGCCATCGCCGGCGAGGGTGAGAAGGAGGATAAGCGACAACACAAATATGATGTCTCGCAAAACTAAAGGAGATGAACCTATTGTGGTCTTGAGTGATGGTTGTTGAGTTAAGAGCGTGTGTTATGTTTTCTCTCCTGTTGCAACGCACGAGCTCTTTTGCTAGTTACTCATAACTGAATTTGTCTTTTTTTTTGAGTTGTAGGCATACCCCACAGGTGTGTTGTCATTTTTTCTAAAATTTCGAATTATCTAAATATGAATTTTTTGTGGTTGATTCTACGATGTCACCTAAATGGCAGATCCCCCGTGTCGTCGTGTTTATGTAATTTCCTCGATTGTAAATGGTTGACATTTGCTTAATACTATAATATAATTCAGCTGAGGATTCTCTGCCCCCTTTAGTATAAAAGAACTCTGCATAATTCCTCCGCAACAAAAAAAAAACTCTGCATAATTCGCACTGAGCATTCCACATCAGCACAATTAGACGACATCTGATGCTCATAGTACAACTAACTAATTGAAGAGGCACCACCACGCAGCCGATAAGCTCTAAACGGCGGGTGCCGCATGGACCACGGTTCACTCATAAGTCACATGCCATTTTCCGTCGATGTACGGCAGTTCCCATGGCCTTTTACGATCCCGAGAACCGGAGCCCGCTACGGACGGACAGCGACAGCACTCCCGCTCATCGCGCGCCGCGCGTGGGACGATCACGATCGACGTCGATGCCGCCACCCACCGCCAACGGTGCGTTCCGCTGTGCTGGGGCGGCGTACGTGGAGGCCCCCGCGGCCGTCGGTAGTTCGGTCCAGATCACGCCGTTAACCCGCCTGGGGCCCTGCACGGAAGTCGGCTACCCCCTTCGTGCTCTATCCACTGCCGTCGCGAATCACGAGCTGTCCTGTCGCCGTGGGACGGGCGGCGCTCGTGTTTCGGATGCCCGGGCTCGTTGGTTTCTTGAAAAATTCCGTGGGGTTCCTTCACTACGAGCGAAGGCAACAGAGTACCTGGACTCCCTGAAAGATTCTAGAAGCAAAATCCTAGCCTTGCGAGTTACGACAACCAAGTGGTACAGTATAGTGGGTGGCTGATCTAAAGCAGGACCCGCCGCGGATGCATGAACTGCATGCAACTGGGTAACTACTCCCTCCGTTCCTACATATTTATCTTTCCAGATATTTCAACAAGTGACTACATACGGAATAAAATGAGTGAATCTACACTCTAAAATATGTCTATATACATCCGTATGTGATAGTTCATTTGAAATTTCAAAAAAACAAATATTTAAGAACGAAGGGAATAGCCATCTAGGTAACCAGGTAACTAGCCAACTGGGCTAAGTTGACGGAAGAGTTGGATTACACTCTACGGACACTGAACGACGAGTGAAATGGGCCGTCAGAAATTCATATTTCGGGAAGAAGAACCGAATCGTGTGATTGGCATGCGACGGTGACGGGTGATTGCTGATTTAACCGATGGCTCGCTGTTTGGCCAACTTTGGCAAAGGATGCTTTATTCTGTGATGGTTGATGGGATGGCCACTTGAGAGGTGGAGTCATATTACGCGTTGCCCGTGTCTGGCTTTACCATGTTAATCAATAAAGGGGATAGTGTGTGTGACAAAACTAAAACTAAAAATACAGGACAACTCTACCCTTTGCACAAAATAGCACCAGCCAAGAAGGAATAAAGACCAAAAATGTCCTGAGCTTGACCAACTCCCACCACTGGCTTCCGGCACCACCACAACGGCCATCAAAGGAGAAAATGACGACCTCCTCACCAGAGCTCAAAGCGGCTCAATCGATAATATGCAGCTTTCCGGACCTCCAACGTGACTCACCGAAGGCGAAGCCGTTGCAGTTGAACAAATATGACTAGGTCAACACGTCGGACACGCCATCGAACTTCAAATATAGCACCCCTGTATGACTAAGACGTCAGAGGATGAAAAAACATACCTGCCAGCCACGAATCACAAACCCAGAACACGATCCACCATTTTTCATATCACTACTAGGGAAAGGCCTAGTACTGGCGCGGGTTAAACTTCAAGTAGTAGTGCGGGTGCCCGCACTACTACTAATTATCTGTAGCGCTTGTTTGGGACCCGTACTTCTACTATTAATTTAAAAAATTATTATTATTTTTCTGTGTATTTACGCAATATACAGATTTTCTCGATCTTGTGTGTGCTGTCAATGGTGGTGATGGTTTGATCCAGCGAAGGCAGGGGTTGCCGGAGGCGCGGACGGGCAACAACGGATCAAATCCAGCATCGGCGGCTGGAGAGGGACGGGATCCAGGGCAGAGCAAGGCGGCGGTGTAGGGCTCCTCTTAGCGGCTAGGGCAGAGAGCTCTTAGCCATCCATGGCGACGACGCATGGCCATGGGAGGATGAGTCAAACCAGAGGGAGAGAGGAAAAAAGATAAACGAGGGAGAGAGGAAAAAACAGAAACGAGGGAGAAAGAAAGGAGATGGAGGGAGCAGCAGGGTTCGCTGCCGGTGGTGAGGTGCTCCGACGAGGTGGCATAGAGGCGTGGGGGAAGACCAGCGAGCTCCTGGACACCGGCGGTACGAGGCGGCGGCCTCCTTGGGCGACATGGAGGAGGAGGCGCGCATGTGCATGAGCGCCATGGGAGAGTCTAGGGAGAGAGGGGGAGAGGGACGGGAAAGACGAGGGATTCGGGGGAGGAGATGGGGATTTCAGAGCTCTTATAAACATTGTATTTGATAGTGCTACTTGTGAGCTGCGTTGGCATTTCCCTGAAGAGGAGAGGACGATGCAGTATAGTAGAGATAAGTATTTCCCTCGGTTATGAAATCAAAGTTATCAATCCAGTAGGAGAACCAAGTAACACTATGTAAACAACATCTGCAGACAAACAATAAATACTTGCAACCCAATGTGTAGAGGGGTTGTCAGTCCCTCAACTGTTATGAGCAATATTAAATTGTACATGTTTTGATACATAGAGCTTACTAAAATACAAAATAAAAAATGAAATAAAATTGCAGCAAGGTATTTTTGTTTTAATATATGATAGAAAATAGACCTGGGGTCCATAGTTTTCATTAGAGGCTTCTCTCGAGAAAATAGCATACGGTGAGTAAACAAATTATTGTTGGGCAATTGACAGAAAAGCAAATAATTATGACGATACCCAAGGCAATGATCATGTATATAGGCATCACGTTCAAGATTAGTTGACCGACTCCTGCCAACATCTACTATTATTACTCCACACATCAACCGCTATCCAGCATGCATCTAGTGTATTAAGTTCATGGAAAATGAGTAATGCTTTAAGCGAGCTGACATGATGTAGACAAGATGAACTCACGTATGAATAAACCACATCTTTTTACCCTTAATAGCAACGATACATACGTGTCATGTCCCTTTCTATCACTGGGATTGAGCACCGCAAGATCGAACCCATTACAAAGCACCTCTTCCAATGGCAAGATAAATCAATCTAGTTGGCCAATCCAAACTAATAAATCGGAGAAGAAATATGAAGCTATAATAATCACGCATAAAAGAGTTAAAAAGAAAACCCAAATAATATTCATGGATAGATCTAATCATAAACTCACAATTCATAGCAAGGGTATAAACCAACAAACACACCGCAAAAGGTCATTACATCAAATAGATCTCCAAGAACACCAAGGGGGACATTGTATTGAAGATCAAAAAGAGAGAAGAAGTCATCTAGCTACTAACTATGGACCCGTAGGTCTGTGGTAAACTACTCATGCCTCATCGGAGGGGCAGCAAGGGTGATGAAGAACCCCTCCGTGATTGTTTCCCCTCTGGCAGAGTGCTTAAAAAGGCCTCTAGATTGGATCTCGTGGTTCTGGAACTTGCGGTGGCGGAAAATGTTTTTTGTGGACTGCCCTGAGGGTTTTCGGATTTTAGAGTATTTATAGTGGTGGAGGTAGGTCAAACGTAGGGCCGTGGGCCCCACTACCCACTAGGGCACGCCAGAGGCCCCTGGTGCGCCCTAGTGCCTAGTGGACCACTCCTACATCTTCTCTTGGCCTCTAGAAGCTTCCAGGGTCTCTTATCACCAGAAAAAATCTCCAAAAAGTGTTGTGGCATTTGGACTTGGTTTGGTACTGATATTCTGCAAATAAAAAAACAAGCAAAAAACAGCAACTGGCACTGGGCACTAAGTTAGTAGGTTAGTCCCAAAAAATGATATAAAGTTGCTTGTAAATGTATGTAAAACATCCAAGATTGATAATATAATAGCATGGAACAATAAAAAAATATAAATATGTTGGAGACGTATCAGGTAGCAGCGCGGGGTTTATACCCCGCGCTACTACTCATTAGCAGCAGCGCGTGCCAGATAACCTGTGCCACTACTAAGTGATTGCCTATAGGCGTTTTCCTAGCAGTGGATGCCTCTGGATTCCCTCCCAAGCTCTGTGGCAGTGGTGGAGCAAACATGGTCGCCACGGCAGAGCTCGAGGACACAAATCCACCATTAGGATGCTACCGCCGCCACACCATCCTTGTTTGAACAGACTAGTTTCCAAATCCATCCCCAACCATAGGATCGATCACTTGAGGAAGGATCTGAAGCTTCTTTATTCAGCGCTGTCATCGCCACCCGCAAAGCCAAGACGACGAATGACCCAAAAAACTAAGATAGTAGGGCCTAAAACCTAAAGCTACACGATCCGTGCGCATGGATCCGGCGACCTGCCTCGCCACCAACGATCGAGGGGAGCCACAAGAGGACGGCAGTGGAAGGAAACACTCTTGATGGCTCGTGAGATCGCCCTTCAATTCCTAAGGAATTATCCTTGGAATGGGAGAGGGTGATTTAGCTCGTTGTTGCTGCATGTGCTTGTCTTCTAGTGCAGCTATAGTTCGAGTAGCGCTCCAGTGCACAAAAACCTTTTCCTCTTATTTTCTTAAAATGTGAATTTCATTTTGATTTAATATTTCATGTCCTTGCATAAACACCCATACAAAATTAGAAATAGATCTAGATCTAGATGCTTAGCGCGACGAAGTGTTCTTCCTCCTGCATCCACGAGTGAGGCGTCGTGAGCAAAACTTGTTACCGCCATTGGGCCTCCGTTCGACCAGAGTAAACTGGCCGAAACTTAGAATCTTGTAGAAGTAGTGGACAGAAAGTTAGTGAATGATACATCTCCGTCGTATCTACTTTTCCTAACATTTTTTCTCTTGTTTTGGACTATAATTTGCATAATTTGAATGAAACTAACCCGGACTGACGTTGTTTTCAGCAGAACTACCATGGTGTTGTTTTTATGCAGAAATAAAAGTTCTCTGATTGGAACGAAACTTTGCGAGGATTTTTTATTCAATAAAAGGTAATGTCTGGAGCCAAGACCAACGGAGGGGGCACCTGGGTGGGCACAACCCACTAGGGCGCGCACCCCCCTCAAGGCGCGCCCAGGTGGGTTGTCCCCACCTAGTGGCCCCACAGACCCTGAAACCGACGCTATAAAATCATATATTTTCAAAAAAAAAACAGGGAGGAAGAATTATCTCGTTTCACGATAAGGAGCCGCCGTCACCTCCTATTCCTCATTGGGAGGCCAAACCTGGAGTCCATTTGGGGCTCCGGAGAGGGGAACCTTCGATCTTCGTCATCACCAACCCTCCTCCATCACCAGTTCCATGATGCTCTCCACCGGGAGTGAGCAATTCCTTCGTAGGCTCGCTAGTCGGTGAGGAGTTGGATGAGATTCATCATGTAATCGAGTTAGTTTTGTTAGGGCTTGATCCCTAGTATCCACTATGTTCTGAGATTGATGTTGCTATGACTTTGCCATGCTTAATGCTTGTCACTTTGGGTCCGGGTGCCATGATTTCAGATCTGAACCGTTTATGTTATCACCATTATATCCATGTTCTAGATGCGATCTTGCAAGTTATAGTCACCTACTATGTGCTATGATCCGGCAACCCCGGAGTGACAATAGTCGGGACACTTCCCAGTGATGACCATAGTTTGAGGAGTTCATGTATTCACCATGTGTTAATGCTTTATTCTGGGGCTCTATTAAAAGGAGGCCTTCATATCCCTTAATTTCCAATAGGACCCCGCTGCCACGGGAGAGTAGGACAAAAGATGTCATGAAAGTTCTTTCCATAAGCATGTATGACTATTAACGGAATACATGCCTACATTATATTTATGAACTGGAGCTAGTGCCGTATCGCCCTAGGTTATGACTGTTATATGATGAATATCATCCAAAAAATCGCCGATCCAATGCCTACGATTTTCCTACATATTGATCTTGCTAAGTTACTACTGGTGTTGTTACTATTGTCACTGCTACAAAACTATTATTATCACCATTACCATTACTGTTGCTGCTACCACTACTATCAAAGCTATCTACTATTGTGCTACTGATCATTTTGCTGCAGATAATTAATCTCCAGGTGTGACTGAATTGACAACTCAGTTGCTAATACTTGCAAATATTCTTTGACTTCCCTTGTGTCGAATCTATAAATTTGGGTTGAATACTCTACCCTCGAAAATTGTTGTGATCCCTTACACTTGTTGGTTATCAGTGAAAGAGACCAAAATATGTCGATGGTCGTGATTTGCGTAGCAAGTCATCGCTCGAGAGAACAAAACAACGTAGAGGGAATGTAGAATGCCCCAGGTTTGGATAGATGAAGTTTGGAGCATAAATTTCACACACTCTCCAACAAGACTGAGGCTCGCCAACCTTCGGTTTTCGTAACTACAACCAGAGAAGAAAAATGCAAAATCATGGTGTTCGATCCGTAGGACAACGACACCGAGACAAACCTGCAGAAGAAGAAAGCCAGACCCAAAGAAACGAATTTAAAGACACATGATCCAACACCCACACCTAATGATAATAAGACACACCACCAGAACCAGGGTGAAGCAGAGAGACCTTACTCCAAGATGATGATGTCGCAATCATCTTGTCACAGTTGATCGACGACAAATCTAAATTTATTGCTAATCCTACCACCACTATCGAAGCCCAAGGATCCCCTCCCCTTCCCGTCATGGGAGCAACAGATGAAGGAGAGGGGGCCATGCCTCGTCGACGAGTCAGGGAAGATCAGGTGCCACCTTGCGGATAAACATTAACCAGTGTAACTTGTTGGTTCAATATAGAGTCATATACGGGGATACTACAAACATCAATAATCCGAAACATACAAATGATCTACACAAAAAAATGTGCAGGCCTCCTCTGACCATACTACCCCCCCCCCCCCCAATTTCATGTTGGGCCTCCCTTTTTCGCTGATGTCCAATTAAAAAATTGTGGCATTAGCTTGTAAAGGTAATTCTGTGAAAACAACTTTAGATGCAGCATTGTTGTTGGTAATATTGTCATGTGGGGTTCTCACCCAATTGGCGGAAATTCGCAGGGGCATGCACATGTGGAGGCGGGCACGCACTTTCCAAGCCATGCCCGACCGCTCGATTGCCTCCTGATTCGTGAAGTAGTTGTATCCCGCATGTGGGTGTCGGAATTTTTAAGTTTCAGTGTTGAAGCTTATGATTTTTCATCTAAAATTTGTAAATTTCTCGCTCGCTCTTACCAAGTTTTAGAAATAAAACTTTAAGATATTTTTTGTCGGTTCTAGCCACAAAAATGTGATTTTATCGTTCACTCATACTAAGTTTTAAGAGTTGAAACTTAATATCTGTTTTTGAGATTCATCAAAAATGTATTCAAGTTGGGTCTTATTTGAAAGCCCTTGTCACAAGAAACACGATTATGAAAATATAACTTAATTTGGATATCTCATTCAAAATGTATAAAAGTTTCATAATTGGAATCCAAAAATGAAAGCACATGCAACAAATCCTCTTCCACACAATTGGTTTGTATGTTAGGGCATCTCTAATGTCGGCCCTCAAACCGCCCACATATGTCCGGACTGTGAGGTCCGAACGTGTCTTGCCATCCAACGCGGGTGTGTATCAGTCCGTGATGACCCACAAGTGTAGGTGATCAATCGTAGTCCTTTCGATAAGTAAGAATGTCGAACCCAACGAGGAGCAGAAGGAATTGACAAGCGGTTTCAGCAAGGTATTCTCTGCAAGTGTTGTAGATAGTAGTAACAGATAGTTGGATTGCAAGATAATCCGTAACAAGTAGCAAGTGAAAATAGTAATAAGGGTGCAGCATGGTGGCCCAATCTTTTTTATACCAAAGGACAAGCCAAAAGTACTAGTTATAGTGAACAAAGCGTTCTTGAGGACACATGGTAATTCTCATCTAGTCACGTTCACCATGTTTAGTCAATTTCCGTTCACTACTTTGATAATTTCATATGTGGGTGGACCAGTGCTAAGGTGTTTTTCTTGCTTGAACAAACAACCCACTTATGATTAACCCCTCTCGCAAGCCTCCTCAACTACGAAAGAAGAATTAGTATAAATCTAACCATATCATGAAACATATGGATCCAAATCAGCCCCTCATGGAATAGCGCATAAAGTAGGGTTTACACTTCTGTCACTCTCAAAATCCTTTATCTACTCACTACCCCCAATGCCTTCCCATAGGCCAAACATGGTGAAGTGTCATGTAGTCGACATTCACACGACACCACTAGAGAAAGAACAACATACACATCATCGAAATATTGAATGAATGATAACTTTGCATGATTACTTATAGCAAGACTTCTCCCATGTCCTGAAGAACAAATGGAACTACTCACAAATCATATTCATGTTCAAGATTAGATAAGTGTAATATATAATTAAGGATATGAACATATGATATTCCACCAAATAAACCAACTAGCATCAACTTCAAGATGTGATTAACACTACCAGCCGCCCACATGTACCAATCTTAGGTTTTGAGACAAAGATTGAATACAAGAGACGAACTAGGGTTTGAGATGAGATGTTGCTGGTGAAAATGTTTATGGAGATGAGTCCTCCAATGATGAGAGGAACATCGGTATGATTTCTCCCTATCGGAGAGAAGTATCCCTAGTGGAATCGCTCTGCAAGAGAGGAAAAGTGTTCCTGCTCAGATTCCATCTCGAGACGGCACCTCTTCGCCCCGAAAGTGTTCTTCTATTTTTTTTCTATGGCAAATTGCCTCATATAGCAAAAGGAGGGCACCAGAGGGCATCTATGGCCCCACAAGACATCTAGGCGCGCCCTGTTGTCTTGTGGGCCCATGGTTGATCCTTTCCAGTACTTCTTTCTCCCAGTACTTTTTATAAATTCCAAAATAATTCCATTACAATTTCTGGTAATTTGGAGCTCCGGAGAATAGGTATATCTGTTGTAGCTTTTTTTGGTCTAGAATTACAGCTGCCACAATCTCCCTTTTCATGTTGATCTTGCATATTAAGAGAGAAAAGACATTAGAATTGCACCATAAAGTGAAATATTGATCAAAAACACATAAATAACCATAGGAAAACATGATGCAAAATGGACGTATCAGTCCGCTTGCTTGTCCGAACGTGTTTTTTCCCGCAAACCGGATACAAAGTGGGGGAGGGACTTTGAGGGCTTCCGGACCGCTACCATGCCTGCGTGTGACTTCCCTGGCCCACCACAACCCCCCCCCGCCTCTCTTGCTCTTCCCATCGAACGTCTGCACTGCTTGCCATGCTGCATTCATGCTAGTCCGGAACATGCATCGCCCTATATTGATGTCGTGATTTGATCGGGCGGGAGGGTGGCACTAATAGACGTCACACTTCGGGCGTCGACGCTTCAGTGTAGACGTCGCGTCCCGAGAAAGCAACTCTGGGCACTGCGCAACATTGAAGCAGGTTGAGTGCCCCTTCACCTGGCCTAGTCATATGTGGTTATTTAAGTCATCCACCAGCAACACACACAACCTCACTCCCCCTCCTCGAGCACCCCCTCCCCCTCCCCATCACCGTCCCCGAGCGCTTGCTCCTCACTGAGCCCAACGGCGACGCCGAAGTCCTGGTTCTCCGCACCGACATGCGGAAGCGGTGGGACTTCTTTGTCCGATGGTTCTTGGCCTGCTGCCCACGCTCTCCGGGCCCATCGGCATCCACGACGCCCGGCTCCTCTAGCAAGGAGGAGATTGTCATCTCCTCCAGCGACGAGGAGGACCAGACGCTGATACGTCCATTTTGCATCATGTTTCCCTACAGTTATCTATAGTGTTTTTATTCAATATAACAGTTTGTGGAGTAATTCTAATGCCTTTTCTCTCATAATATGCAAGGATTAAACAAAGAGGGAGAATAGTGATAAACCACAAGTATAGGGGATCGCAACAGTTTTCAAGGGTAGAGTATACAACCCAAATTTATTGATTCGACACAAGGGGAGCCAAAGAATATTTGCAAGTATTAGCGGCTGAGTTGTCAATTCAACCACACTTGGAGATTAATTATCTGCAGCAAAGTGATTAGTAGCACAATAGTATGATAGTTTGATAGTAGTAGCAACAACAATAGTAATGGTAACAGTGGTAGCATTGATTTTGTAGCAAATGTAGTAGTAACAGTAGCTGTAGTAACTAACCAAGATCAATATATAGGAAAATCATAGACATTGGATCGGTGTATTAGTTGGATGATATTCATCATATAACAGTAATAACCTAGGGCAATACAAAACTAGCTCCAGTAATAACCTTGATGCTAAATTTGATAAAAGTGGGATTGAAGAAATTAAAACCCTAGATGTTGCTAAACCTACTATTATGGGTTTCAAGGAATTTAAATATGAAAATTGCTCTTTGATTGATTGTATTTCCTTGTTGCAATCCGTGCTAAATTCTCCTCACGCTTATAGTCAAAATAAAGCGTTTACTAAACATATCGTTGATGCCTTGATGCAATCTTATGAAGAAAAACTTGAATTGGAAGTTTCTATCCCTAGAAAACTTTATGATGAGTGGGAACCAACTATTAAAATTAGAATTAAAGATCATGAATGCTAGGCTTTATGTGATTTGGGTGCTAGTGTTTCCACGATTCCAAAGACTTTGTGTGATTTGTTAGGTTTCCGTGATTTTGATGATTGCTCTTTAAACTTGCACCTTGCGGATTCCACTATTAAGAAACCTATGGGAATAATTAATGAGGTTCTTGTTGTTGCAAATAGGAATTATGTGCCCGTAGATTTTATTGTTCTTGACATAGATTGCAATTCTTCATGTCATATTATTCTTGGTAGACCTTACCTTAGAACGATTGGTGCAATTATTGATATGAAGGAAGGAAATATTAGATTCAAATTTCCATTAAGGAAAGGCTTGGAACACTTTCCTAGAAAGAAAATTAAATTACCTTATGAATCTATTATGAGAGCCACTTATGGATTGCCTACCAAAGATGGCAATACCTAGATCTATTCTTGCTTGTTATGCCTAGCTAGGGGCGTTAAACGATAGCGCTTGTTGGGAGGCAACCCAATTTTATTTTTATCCTTGATTTGTGCTCCTGTTTAGTAATAAATAATTTATCTAGATTCTGTTTTGGTTGTGTTTTTTGTGTTTAATTAGTGTTTGTGCCAAGTAGAACCGTTGGGAAGACTTGGGGAAAGTCTTGTTGAACTTGCTGTAAAAAACAGAAACTTTAGCGCTCACGAGAACTGCTGTCATTTTTATTTGGAAAGTGATATTTAGTTAATTATTTTTGCAGATGATTAATAGATAAATTACTCATGTCCAGAAATTTATTTTAGAATTTTTGGGGTTCCAGAACTTGTGCTAGCTACAGATTACTACAGACTGTTCTGTTTCTGACAGATTCTGTTTTTCGTGTGTTGTTTGCTTATTTTGATGAATCTATGGCTAGTAAAATAGTTTATAAACTATAGATAAGTTGGAATAAAGTAGTTATAACTCCAATATAAATAAAGAATGAGTTCATTACAGTACCTTTAAGTGGTCTTTTATTTTCTTTCGCTAACGGAGCTCACGAGATTTTCTACTTTAAGTTTTGTGTTGTGAAGTTTTCAAGTTTTGGGTAAAGATTTGATGGATTATGGAACAAGGAGTGGCAAGAGCCTAAGCTTGGGGATGCCCATGGCACCCCCAAGATAATCTAAGGACACCTAAAAGCCAAAGCTTGGGGATGCCCCGGAAGGCATCCCCTCTTTCGTCTACTTCTATCGGTAACTTTACTTGGAGCTATATTTTTATTCGCCACATGATATGTGTTTTGCTTGGAGCGTCTTGTATGATTTGAGTATTTGCTTGTTAGTTTACCACAATCATCCTTGCTGTACACACCTTTTGAGAGATCCATACATGATTTGGAATTTATTAGAATACTCTATGTGCTTCGCTTATATCTTTTGAGTTATATAATTTTTGCTCTAGTACTTCACTTATATCTTTTAGAGCACGGTGGTGGATTTGTTTTATAGAAACTATTGATCTCTCATGCTTCACTTAGATTATTTTGAGAGTCTTAATAGCATGGTAATTTGCTTAAAATCCTAATATGCTCGGTATTCAAAGTTAGTAAAATTTTCTTAAGAGTGTTTTGAATACTAAGAGAAGTTTGATGCTAGATGATTGTTTTGAGATATGGAGGTAATAGTATCAAAGTCGTGTTAGTTGAGTAGTAGTGAAATTGAGAAATACTTGTGTTGAAGTTTGCAATTCCTGTAGCATGCACGTATGGTAAACGTTATGCAACAAATTTGAAACATGAGGTGTTATTTGATTGTCTTCCTTATGAGTGGCGGTCGGGGACGAGCGATGGTATTTTCCTACCAATCTATCCCCCTAGGAGCATGCGCGTAGTACCGAGGTTTTTGATGACTTGTAGATTTTTGCAATAAGTATGTGACTTCTTTATGACTAATGTTGAGTCCATGGATTATACACACTCTCACCCTTCCATCCTTGCTAGCCTCTTCGGTACCGTGCATTGCCCTTTCTCACATTGAGAGTTGGAGCAAACTTTGCCGGTGCATCCAAACCCCGTGATATGATACGCTCTTTCACACATAAACCTCCTTATATCTTCCTCAAAACAGCCACCATACCTACCTATTATGGCATTTCCATAGCCATTCCGAGATATATTGCCATGCAACTTTCCATCATTCCGTTCATCATGACACATTCATTATTGCCATATTGCTTAGCATGATCAGGTAGTTGACATAGTATTTGTGGCAAAGCCATCGTTCATAATTCTTTCATACATGTCACTCTTGGTCCATTGCATATCCCTGTACACCACCGGAGGCATTCATATAGAGTCATCTTTTGTTCTAGTATCGAGTTGTAATCATTGAGTTGTAAATAAATAGAAGTGTGATGATCATCATTTTCTAGGGCATTGTCCCAAGTGAGGAAAAAAGGTCATAAAAAAAGAGAAGGCCCAAAAAAAGAAAAAAAAGAAAAAGGCCATAAAAAAGAGAAGGCCCAAAAAATGAGAGAAAAAGAGAGAAGGGACAATGTTACTATCCTTTGCCACACTTGTGCTTCAAAGTAGCACCTTAATCTTCATGTTAGAGAGTCTCTTGTTTTGTCACTTCAATATACTAGTGGGAATTTTTCATTATAGAACTTGGCTTGTATATTCCAACAACGGGCCTCCTTAAGTGCCCTAGGTCTTCGTGAGCAAGCAAGTTGGATGCACACCCACTAGTTTCTTTTGTTGAGCTTTCATACATTTATAGCTCTAGTGCATCCGTTGCATGGCAATGCCTACTCCTTGCATTAACATCAATCGGTGGGCATCTCCATAGCCCATTGATTAGCCTCGTTGATGTGAGACTTTCTCCCTTTTTGTCTTCTCCACATAACCCCCCTCATTATATTCTATTCCACCCATAGTGCTATGTCCATGGCTCGCGCTCATATATTGCGTGAAAGTTTATAGGTTTGAGATTACTAAAGTATGAAACAATTGCTTGGCTTGTCATCGGGGTTGTGCATGATGAAAGCATTCTTGTGTGACGAAAATGAAACATGACTAAACCGTATGATTTTGTAGGGATGAACTTTCTTTGGCCATGTTATTTTGAGAAGACATAATTGCTTAGTTAGTATGCTTGAAGTATTATTTTTATGTCAATATGAACTTTTGTCTTGAATCTTTCGGATCTGAATATTTATACAACAATTAAGAAGAATTACATTAAAATTATGCTAAGTAGCACTCCGCATCAAAATTTATGTTTTTATCATTTACCTACTCGAGTACGAGCAGGAATTAAGCTTGGGGATGCTTGATACGTCTCCAACGTATCTATAATTTTTGATCGCTCCATGCTATATTATCTACTGTTTTGGACATTATTGGGCTTTATTATCCACTTTTATATTATTTTTGGGACTAACCTATTAACCGGAGGCCCAGCCCAGAATTGCTATTTTTTGCCTGTTTTAGGGTTTCGAAGAAAAGGAATATCAAACGGAGTCCAAGCGGAATGAAACCTTCGGGAACGTGATTTTCTCAATGAACAAGACCCGGGAGACTTGGACCCTACGTCAAGAAAGAGAAGAGGAGGCCACGAGGTAGGGAGCGCGCCTACCCCCCCTCCCAGGCGCGCCCTCCACCCTCGTGGCCCCCCTGTTGCTCGACCGACATACTCCTTCCTCCTATATATACCTACATACCCCCAAACGATCAGAGACGGAGCCAAAACATTAATTCCACCGCCGTAACTTTCTGTATCCACGAGATCCCATCTTGGGGCCTGTTCCGAAGCTCCGCGGTAGGGGGCATCGATCACGGAGGGTGAGGGAGTCCTGGATTAGGGGGTGTTCGGATAGCCAAACTATACCTTCAAGCCGGACTCCTGGACTATGAAGATACAAGATTGAAGACTCTGTCCCGTGTCCGGAAGGGACTTTCCTTGGCGTGGAAGGCAAGCTTGGCGATACGGATGTTCAGATCTCCTACCATTGTAACCGACTCTATGTAACCCTTACCCTATCCGGTGTCTATATAAACCGGAGGGTTTTAGTCCGTAGGACAACATACACATCAACAATCATACCATAGGCTAGATTCTAGGGTTTAGCCTCTCTGATCTCGTGGTAGATCAACTCTTGTAATACCCATACCATCAATATTAATCAAGCAGGACGTAGGGTGTTACCTCCATCGAGAGGGCCCGAACCTGGGTAAAACTTCGCGTCCCCTGCCTCTTGTTACCATCCGGCCTAGACGCACAGTTCGGGACCCCCTACCCGAGATCCGCCGGTTTTGACACCGACATTGGTGCTTTCATTGAGAGTTCCTCTGTGCCGTCGCCGTCAGGCCCGATGGCTCCTACGATCATCAATGGCAATGCGGTCCAGGGTGAGACCTTCCTCCCCGGACAGATCTTCGTCTTTGGCGGCTTTGCACTGCGGGCCGATTCACTTGGCCATCTAGAGCAGATCGAAAGCTACGCCCCTGGCCGTCAGGTCAGATTCGGAAGTTTAAACTACACGGCCGACATCCGCGGGGACTTGATCTTCGACGGATTCGAACCACTGCCGAGTGCGCCGCACTGTCACGACGAGCATGATCTAGCTCTGCCGTCGAACAGTGCCCTGGAGGCCGCACCTGCATTGGCTCCGGCCCCTGGTTCGGAGCCGACCGCGCCGATAGATGATGGGCGGTTGGACGCCGCCTCGGGGGCTGCGATCCTAACGGCGGTTGAGTAGAACACCAGCCCCGTACTCTGCAAGACTCGTGACTCCATGGAGCTGAATTCTTCTCCGGACTCCGAACCCTCCACGCCCCTGCCGAGCGAATCCGATTGGGCACCGATCATGGAGTTCACGGCCACGGACGTCTTTCAGCACTCGCCTTTCGGCGATATCCTGAAATCACTGAAGTCTCTCTCTTTGTCGGGAGAGCCCTGGCCGGACTACGGTCAGCGAGGTTGGGGTACGGACGATGAAGAAATTCAAAACCCACCCACCACCCACTTTGTAGCCACTGTCGACAACTTAACCGATATGCTCGACTTCGACTCCGAAGACATCGACGGTATGGACGCCGATGAAGGAGATGATGAAGAACCAGCGCCTACTAGGCCCTGGAAAGCCACCTCGTCATATGACATATACATGGTGGACACCCCAAAAGAGGGAGAGGGCGATGAAACAGCGGAGGATGACCCCTCCAAGAAACAGCAAAAGTGCCGGCGTCAGCGGCGCGCTCAAAATCCCGCCAACACAAAAACGGTGATTCCAGCATGGGAGATAATAGTACCCCGGAAAGCACCGAAGAACATCCCCCCAAGCAAGATTTAGCACAGGAGGATGGAGAAACCAGCCCTCATGAGAGAGCGGCCGACAGAGAGGTCGAGGACGATAATTGTATGCCTCCCTCCGAAGACGAGGCAAGCCTTGACGACGATGAATTCGCCGTGCCGGAGGATCCCGTTGAACAAGAGCGTTTTCAATGCAGGCTTATGGCCACGGCAAGAAGCCTCAAGAAAAAACAGCAGCAGCTTAAAGCTGATCAAGATCGGCTAGTCGATAGATGGACTGAAGTCCTCGCGGCCGAAGAGCATAAACCCGAACGCCCCTCCAAGTGCTACCCGAAGCGCAGATTGCTACCCCGATTAGAGGAGGAAGCACTCGACGCGGCCGACAGGCCACCTCGTGGCCGCGACAGAGAGGCCTCATGGCCCTCCACCCAAGCCGCACCCCGTACCAAGGCACGGGAATATGCGCGGGACTTACGAGACATGTTGGAGGACAAGGCAAGGCAAACAAGATCGATCTACGGATCACGTAGGCACCCCACGGCTCGAGACGATAATCGTCACGCCGGCCACAAATTCGGCAGGGCCGAACACAGTAGACAAAGCTCATTGGAGCTACGTCATGATATCGCCCAATACAGAGGCGCCGCACACCCATTGTGCTTCATAGACGAAATAATGGATCATCAAATCCCCGAGGGTTTCAAACCCGTAAACATCGAATCATATGACGGCTCAACAGATCCCGCGATATGGATCGAGGATTATCTCCTTCATATCCACATGGCCCACGGCGATGATTTCCACGCCATCAAATACCTCCCACTCAAGCTTAAAGGACCAACCCGGCAGTGGCTTAACAGCCTGCCAACAGGGTCAATCAGCTGTTGGGAGGACCTGGAAGCCGCATTCCTCGACAATTTTCAGGGCACCTATGTGCGAACCCCAGACGCTGACGACCTAAGCCACGTAATTCAGCAGCCAGATGAATCGGCCAGGCAATTCTGGACACGGTTTCTAACAAAGAAAAATCAAATACTCGACTGTCCCGACGCAGAGGCCTTAGCAGCCTTCAAGCATAATATCCGTGACGAGTGGCTTGCCCGGCACCTAGGACAGGAGAAGCCGAAATCTATGGCAGCACTCACGGCACTCATGACCCGCTTTTGCGCGGGAGAGGATAGCTGGCTTGCTCGTAGCAACAATATGACCAAGAACCCTGGTAGTTTGGACATCAGGGGCGTTAGTGGCAAGTCGGGTCGCAACCAACAGAAGCGTCGCATCAACGGAGACAATGCTAAGGATACGGCAGTTAATGCCGGATTCAGAGGCTCTAAATCCGGTCAGCGGAAAAAATTATTCAAAAGGAATCCTAGGGGCCCGTCCAGCTTGGACCGAATACTCGACCGCTTGTGCCCAATACACGGCACCCCCAAAAAGCCATCCAATCACACCAACAGGGATTGCTGGGTGTTCAAGCAGGCAGGCAAATTAAGCGCTGACAATGAAGACAAGGGGTTGCATAGCGACGACGACGAGGAGCCCCGGCCGCCGAATAACAATGGACAGAAGGGTTTTCCCCCACAAGTGTGGACGGTGAACATGATATACGCCACCCACGTCCCCAAAAGGGAGTGGAAGCGCGCGTTAAGGGACGTATATGCGGTAGAGCCAGTCTCCCCAAAGTTCAACCCATGGTCCTCCTGCCCGATCACCTTTGATCGAAGAGACCATCCCACTAGCATCCGTCATGGCGGATTCACCGCATTGGTTCTCGACCCAATTATTGACGGATTTCATCTCACTAGAGTCCTTATGGACGGCGGCAGTAGCCTGAACCTGCTTTACCAGGATACAGTGCGGAAAATGGGCATAGATTCCTCGAGGATTAAGCCCACCAAAACGACCTTTAAAGGCGTAATACCAGGTGTAGAGGCTAGCTGCATAGGCTCAGTCACACTTGAAGTGGTCTTCGGATCTCCGGATAATTTCCGAAGTGAGGAGTTAATCTTCGACATAGTCCCGTTCCGCAGTGGCTACCATGCACTGCTCGGGCGAACCGCATTTGCCAAGTTCAATGCGGTCCCGCACTACACATACCTTAAGCTCAAGATGCCAGGCCCTCAAGGAGTAATTACGGTCAATGGAAACACCGAACGCTCCCTCCGAACGGAGGAGCACACGGCAGCCCTTGCAGCGGAAGCACAAAGCAGCCTCTCCAGGCAGTTCTCCAGTCCGGCCATTAAACGTCCGGACACAGTCAAGCGCGCCCGGAGTAACCTACAACAAGACCGCCTGGCATGTTCCGAGCAGGCGTAGCAATGTGGCCCCAACCCCAACACCTGCAAAAAGGCGATGCCAGTACTTCGCGTACATAACTACGCCCTAGAAATACCATGGGCATAGGGGGAGGGGCACCATCACGGCATGCCCAAAACACGGCTTAAACTGCACCAGGGGCTGCCGGCCTTTTTTATACTTTTCTCTTACTTCCAGGGCTCTACTCTTCGGAAGGCTTGTTCAGTAGTTCAATTGCCGCACAAATGATGCAAGGACCAGGGAAGCAGACAAGCCATGCCGCATTACGGAAATCCTAGGTGGTCTCTATCAGGAGCAGTATACCTGTTTCGCATACTATCCCGCAGCTTGCCCCTGAAGCAAACATGTTAAATAGTCCAACTTTTCGTTTATCGCGTCACTTGTATCGTTCTGCTTTGATCGCAGCTATTTCAGTGAACAATGCGTAGCTTTTGTCCATTTTTTGCATTACCCTTTTTTAATATATATATATATATATATATTCCTTAAATGACATGTTGCACCCGTACACTTTGGTACGGCCAAAATACGCCAGGGGCTTCAGTACCCCTCAACATGGTGTGAGAAGTCCGAACACTTTAACAAGTGCGGCACCCCGAACTTATAGCATTATATGCATCGGCTCCGAATCATGTCTTGGGTCAATAGTTGGGTTTGCCCGGCTCCTATGTTTTGGTGCCTTACGTTCCGCTATATCGGCTAAGGTAGCACTAGGAGAACCACTACGATTGTGCCCCAGTTGAGCTGGGCCGAGCACCTCAGTGGAGAAAGCTAAAACTGACTGTCATGATGAAGCGAGAGCTGGTCGCTGTTCGAGAGGTTTTTTCGAGTCCCTAAAGACTTATGCCGCTTCGGGCGAGGAGTCGGCTCTGTCCGGCCAAGGCGTGGATAGCGCCCCGAAATCGGTCTTCCGAATACTAGGGGCTTCGCCAAAATTTAAAATTATAGAATTCTATGGCTAAGTGAGAGTGTTCACGCATTATAGTCTGATTGTCTCGTTCGTTGGGCTGAGCGCCTCCCTCGAAGGACCCAAATATGGGAAAAAGAGCGCCCAGGTTTATCCCCGAACACCCCAGCACTAGCGGCATGGGGGCAGAAGCCGATGACTCGCCATCTCTCAGTATTGATAAACAGCCGCACAGAAGGTGATATTTTAAATTCAAGCAGCATTGCTTAGCGCATATGAACAAGTTTTCAGCGCACAGGATAACACGAGCGGGTTTTACTCAAAAAATACATCCTTGGTACATTCATCTGCAACAAGACGGGCACCCTTCAGAACATCCTTATAATAATTCTCGGGCTTGCGATGCTCTTTCCCCGGAGGTGGCCCGTCCTTCACAAGCTTCTCCGCATCCAGCTTGCCCCAGTGCACCTTAGCACGGGCAAGGGCCCTACGGGCACCTTCAATACAGATGGAGCGCTTGATGTCTTCAAGCCTCGGACAGGCCTCCACCAGCCGCCGCACCAGCCCGAAATAGCTCCCAGGCGGAGCCTCTCCAGGCCACGGCCGAACTAGGAGGCCTTTCATGGCCTGTTCGGCCGCCTTGTGGAGCTCGACCAGTTGCTTCAGCTGGTCGCTCAGGGACACGGGGTGTCCGGCCCCAGCGTACTAAGACCAGAACACCTTCTCCGTCGAGCTGCCCTCCTCGGCTCGATAGAATGCGGCGGCATCAGATACACTTCGGGGAAGATCTGCGAACGCTCCTGGAGAGCTCCGGATTCGGGTAAGTAACAGGTAACTCACGTTTATGTGTTTGCTTTGCATAAAGAATGCCTTACCCGCCGCAATCTTCTTCACCTCATCCAACTCCTGGAGGGTCTTCTGGGACTCGGCCTTGGCAGACTTGGCATTTTCTATAGCTGCCGCGAGCTCGGACGCTCACGTCTTCGAGTCAAGCTCCAAACTCTCATGTTTCTTCATGAGAACCTGGAGCTCTTCCCGCACCTTGCCAACCTCAGCCTCATACCTCTCCCGCTCAGTGCGCTCCACGGCCGCACTCTTCTCGGCCTCGAGCAGTGCTTGCTTAAGGGTCGCCACCTCAGACGTGGCCCCTGCAATAGCCATGTCAATCCTGTCATTTTTTGCAATTGCACCTTTTTTATATACATATTCAAACATGGTATTTCTTACCTTCCTTCTCCTCGAGCTGCTTCTTGGCACGCCCGAGCTCTTGCTCGGCCTTCTCGAGACTCTACTTCAGCACGTCCACTTCCGCAGTCAGTGCGGCGGACGCTAGCAGAGAAGCCTGCATATGCATATTGACTCCTTTTGTTAGACTCCTGCGAATTCTTTGATCCTCTATTCGGCTTTTCTTCCCGAACGCCCAACAGAGCATCAGGGGCTACTGTCTATGCGGTAACATTATTTGAACATTCTTTACTTACCTCAAAGCCTGTTAAAAGGCTTGTACAAGCTTCAGTCAGTCCTCTTTTGGCGGACTGAACCTTCTGGATCACCGCACTCATAATAGTGCGGTGCCCCTCGTTGATGGAGGCACCTTGGAGCGCCTCCAACATTTTGTCCGGCGCCTCCGGATGGGCGGAGGTCACCGGCATGGTAGGCTTGTTCCTCTTGGAAGGAGGTCGTCCGCCGGACTCTGGAACCCTTGAAGATTCCGGAGCTGTGTCCGGCCTTAAGCCGGACTTGGAGCCCTGGGGGGTTTCATCCCCTTTACTCCTGGAGTCCGGGAGGTCGCCTTGCGGCGCCCCCAGGACCACCTCCTCCCGGCTTGGAACCTGTTGGGACAACACTTCGGTGTCGTCCGCAGGGCGGGGGGATGAAGCCGTCGGAAGTGAGTTCACCTCCGACGGGTCCAGCGAGCCGCTCGACGATGCGTCAAGCCGGTCTTTGGGTGGGCTGCACAAACATATTCGACATAAGGAAAAGCTGTGCGAAAAATGAATACTATGAATTACCCCGGTATCCGGACACTTACGATTTCGCCAGGGGCTTGGCCCTGGGCCACTCCTCTTCGTCGTCGGCGGCGTCGGTGGAGCAGTCCGGAGGAAGGGTTTTCCCCTTCTTGGACCCTCCGGCCTCCTCGGGGAGGGCGGCCTTCCTTTTCTTCTCTCCTCCCGCTGGAGGGGGAGAGGTCTCTTCTTCTTCCTCCTCGTCTTCACGAGAGGAAGGCGCTTCGGGACTGTCGGATGACGAATCCGACACCTCCTGACGCCGGGCACTCTTTCGAGTCCCCGTGGCCCTTTTCATGGCCTTCTTCTCCGGCACCACATAGGGCGCCGGAACCAGCAGCTTCGCCAAGCGAGCGTCCGCTGGGCCTTCGGGCAGAGGAGCCGGACCGTTGACCTGTCCGGACGTCGCCACCCAATCCTATCAAAGATAAGGGAACTCAGATCCCGCATAGAGTCAAACCATGAAAAACTGATACCCTGTAAGAGGACAAAAATGGCTTACCGCATGAGCGTGATGCTGAGTACTGAATCCATGATCCTCGGCGGCGGATGCGGGAGCCTCGACGCCCTGGAAAAGCACCCTCCAGGCATCTTTGTACGTCGTGTCGAAGAGCCTGTTTAGAGTTTGATGCTGCGCCGGGTCGAACTCCCACAGGTTGAAGGCCCATCGTTGACACGGGAGGATCAGGCGGACGAGCATAACCTGGACTACGTTAACAAGCTTGAGCTTCTTGTCCACCAGGGTTTGGATGCATGTTTGGAGTCCGGTCAGCTCTCCTTTTTTACCCCATGACAGGCCGGTCTCCTTCCAGGAGGTGAGCCACATAGGGGGTCCGGACCGAAACTCGGGGTTGCGACCCATTCGGGGTCGCACGGCTCGGTGATGTAAAACCATCCCGATTGCCACCCCTTCAGGGTCTCCACAAAGGAGCCCTCGAGCCACAGGACGTTGGCCATCTTGCCAACCATGGCACCGCTACACTCTGCCTGGCTGCCGCGCACCACCTTCGGCTTGACATTGAAGGTCTTTAGCCATAAGCCGAAATGAGGGCGGATGCGAAGGAATGCCTCGCACACGACGATAAACGCCGAGATGTTGAGGACGAAGTTCGGGGCCAGATTGTGGAAATCTAGGCCGTAGTAGAACATGAGCCCCCGGACAAATGGATGCAGAGGGAAGCCCAGTCTGCGGAGGAAATGGGGGAGAAATACCACCCTCTCATGGGGCCTAGGAGTGGGGATGAGCTGCCCCTTCTCGGGGAGTGGGTATGTGATGTCGCTGGCCAGATATCCGGCCTTCCTCAACTTTTTGATGTGTCCCTCCGTGACGAAGGAGACCATCCACTTGCCTCCCGCTTCGGACATGACTGGAGAGGGTTGAGGTGGTAGTGCGGACTTGGGCGCTGGAGCTCGAGTGCGCAAGAATGGATAGGCAGAGGAGGAAGAAGGCGTGGGTAAAAAGGTGGATCCTTATCCCCTTATATGGGTGGACGCGATTATGTGTCCCCACCAGCCTGGTAAAACTTGCTTATCTCCAAGCGCCGTAATCAAAGACGCGGTTGGGTTACCCACGCCCGTA
Organism: Triticum urartu; assembly: GCF_003073215.2. Classification (NCBI taxonomy): domain Eukaryota; kingdom Viridiplantae; phylum Streptophyta; class Magnoliopsida; order Poales; family Poaceae; genus Triticum; species Triticum urartu. The sequence continues at coordinate 617,420,910 of NC_053024.1, forward strand.
TTGATGAGAATCCCAAAATGAGGGGACACGATCTCTGCTTTGACAAGACGTGCCAAGGAAACCGCCTCGCATAACGCGCTAATGTGGGATAATGAAACGATTGGGATAAAGGCTTGGCCGTGGTGTGTCGCACCACGGAATACGTCAGCAGATTAGATTTGTGTTAATATTATTATTCTCTCTATGGCAATATGTGGAAACTTATTTTGTAGAGCCGGACACTATCTTTGTGTTCAAGATCTTCTATGAAGTATTTGGAGGAGGAACCCGCCTTGCAATGCCGAAGACAATTTGCGCGCCGGACTCGTCATCATTGAAGCCTGGTTTAGGGGCTACTAAGGGAGTCCTAGATTAGGGGGTGTTCAGATAGCCAAACTATACCTTCAAGCCGGACTACTGGACTATGAAGATACAGGATTGAAGACTCCGTCCCGTGTCTGGAAGGGACTTTCCTTGGCGTGGAAGGCAAGCTTGGCGATACGGATGTTCAGATCTCCTACCATTTTAACCGACTCTATGTAACCCTAACCCTATCCGGTGTCTATATAAACGGAGGGTTTTAGTCCGTAGGCCAACATACACATCAACAATCATACCATAGGCTAGCTTCTAGGGTTTAGCCTCTCTGATCTCGTGGTAGATCAACTCTTGTAATACCCATACCATCAATATTAATCAAGCAGGACGTAGGGTTTTACCTCCATCGAGAGGGCCCGAACATGGGTAAAACTTCGTGTCCCCTGCCTCCCGTTACCATCTGTGCTAGATGCACAGTTCGGGACCCCCTACCCGAGATCCGCCGGTTTTGACACCGACAGAGGGCTTCTACGTCAACACCATAGCCCCTCCGATGAAGTGTGAGTAGTTTACCTCAGACCTACGGGTCCATAGTTAGTAGCTAGATGGCTTCATCTCTCTTTTTGGATCTCAATACAATGTCCCCCTCTCTTGTGGAGATCTATTCGATGTAATCTTCTTTTTGCGGTGTGTTTGTTTAGATCGATGAATTGTGGGTTTATGATCAAGTCTATCTATGAATAATATTTGAATCTTCTCTGAATTCTTTTATGTATGATTGGTTATCTTTGCAAGTCTCTTTGAATTATCAGTTTGGTTTGGCCTACTAGATTGATCTTTCTTGCAATGGGAGAAGTGCTTAGCTTTGGGTTCAATCTTGCGGTGTCCTTTCCCAGTGACAGTAGGGCAGCAAGGCACGTATTGTATTGTTGCCATCGAGGATAACAAGATGGGGTTTTTATCATATTGCATGAGTTTATCCCTCTACATCATGTCATCTTGCTTAAGGCATTACTCTGTTTTTAACTTAATACTCTAGATGCATGTTGGATAGCGGTCGATGAGTGGAGTAATAGTAGTAGATGCAGGCAGGAGTCGGTCTACTTGTCTCGGACGTGATGCCTATATACATGATCATACCTAGATATTCTCATAACTATGATCAATTCTGTCAATTGCTCAACAGTAATTTGTTCACCCACCGTAGAATACTTATGCTCTCAAGAGAAGCCACTAGTGAAACCTATGGCCCCCGGGTCTATCTTTATCATATTAACCTCCTACTACTTAGTTATTTCCTTTGTTATTTACTTTGCCTTTATTTTACTTTGCATCTTTATCATAAAAATACCAAAATATTATCTTATCATATCTATCAGATCTCACTCTCGTAAGTGGCCTTATAGGGATTGACAACCCCTATTTGCGTTGGTTGTGAGGATTTATTTGTTTGGTGAAGATACGAGGGACTCGCGCGTAGCCACCTACTGGATTGATACATTGGTTCTCAAAAACTGAGAGAAATACTTACGCTACTTTGCTGCATCATCCCTTCCTCTTCGGGGAAAACCAACGCAGTGCTCAAGAGGTAGCAAGAGGTGAATTACATAAGCATGTGTAATCGTGATAAGAAATAGGAACGCTGTCGGTGTCAAAACCGGCGGATCTAGGGTAGGGGGTCCCAAACTGTGCGTCTAGCCAGATGGTAACAGGAGGCAAGGGACACGAAGTTTTACCCAGGTTCGGGCCCTCTTGATGGAGGTAAAACCCTATGTCCTGCTTGATTAATATTGAAGATATGGGTGTTACAAGAGTAGATCTACCACGAGATCAGAGAGGCTAAACCCTAGAAGCTAGCTTATGGTATGATTGTATGTTGTGATTGTTGTCCTATGGACTAAAACCCCTCGGTTTATATAGACACTGGAGAGGGTTAGGGTTACACAAGGTCGGTTACAAAGGAGGAGATATCCATATACGTATTGCCTAGCTTGCCTTCCACGCCAAGTAGAGTCTCGTCCGGACACAAGACGAAGTCTTCAATCTTGTATCTTCATAGTCTAACAGTCTGGCCAATGGAGATAGTCCAGCTGTCCGGAGACCCCCTAATCCAGGACTCCCTCAGTAGCCCCTGAACTAGGCTTCAATGATGATGAGTCCGGTGCGTAGTTGTCTTTGGCATTGCAAGGCGGGTTCCTTCTCCGAATACATCACAGAAGAATTTGAATACAAGGATAGTGTCCGACCCTGCAAAATAAGTTCCACATTCCACCGTAGAGAGAATAATTTTTTTGCAGATCTAATTTGCTGGCTTGTTTTGACAGCATGACGTCATGTCATGGCCCGGTGATTATTCGAACCGTTTCTCTTAACCAGCTCCACACATAACGCGAGGCGGTTTCTTGACACGCCTTGCCGAAGCGGAGATCGTGTTCCCCTAATTACGGGATTCTCATTAATGCGGTCGTGGGTAATCCAACCGTGTCTAGGACCCCTAGATTATAGGCAAGTCCCAAACGGCTACGGAGAGGACGCTTGGTATTCACCCTCTTTATAAGGGGACAAGGTTTTCGCTTTTTCCCTCTCATGCTCAACCAAACCCTTCCCCCGCCTCGATTTCTAACACCCAAAGCCTAGGTTAGGTGCTCCGGATCTTCAATCATGTCCGGATCCAGCCTTCAAGGCCGATGGATGCCCTCCTCCGTGAAGGAAGAGGACATTAAGAAGTTGAGGGAGGCCAGATACCTGACCGCCGAGGTTTCGCATCGGCTGCCTGCTCGAGGGCAGGTCGTCCCTACTCCCGAACCCAACGAGAACGTTGTGTTCGTCTCCCACTTCCTCCGAGGTCTAGGCCTCACTCTGGATCCCTTCGTCAGGGGCTTGCTGTTCTATTACGGGCTAGATTTCCACGATCTAGCTCCGGACTCCTTTCTCCACATCACGACATTTATAGTCATGTGTGAGGCCTTCCTCCGTGTGACCCCTCACTTCGGCATGTGGCTCAAGACCTTTGAAGTACAACCGAAGATGATCGAGGGGCAACATGCAGCGTGCGGAGGTGCATCAATAGGCAAGATGGCAGGAGCTCCATGGCCGAAAGGTTCCTTTCCAGAGGTGTCTGAATTATGGCAACGAGAGTGGTTTTACGTCACGGCTCCTAGAAGTGCCAAGTGGGCGGCTGCCCCCGCTTTCCGCCCGGGCCCCCCACCACAACTGATGTCATGGATTAGCAAGGGTCTGAGCTGGGGTCCAGCCAAGGACGTGCCTATACTGCAAAGCCGCATCCGAGATCTCTTCTAGGGAGATTTTAATTTTGTTGCGGTAATACAAGTTATGCTGGTCCGTCAAGTCCAGTCTTGCAAACGCCGGCTCCTGCGCTTGTGGGAGTTCAACCCAGAGGGACCACGTGCCATTCAAAGTTTCCTCGGCCTGACGCATGAGGAGATGTACAAGTCATTCTTCGGACCTCAAGTGGAATGTACGGATATTACCGAGGACGTGAGACTCGAGGTCGCACCTTGCCCGGAGCCCTTGAAGGAAGATACCGAGGGAGATAATACGGGCGGACGCGGGCCTCCATCGCTATCCGCTCCAACCGAGGGAACGAGCGTCTCCACGAAGGAGGACGATCGGGGGAGGAAAAGGACTGCTTCCGAGGATCCGGAAGCCGAAGCCTCCAAACGGGAGAAGAGGTCTCTCACTGAGGGTCCTGCCTTGGGGGGTGTTTTTGCCGCACAGAGTCCGCGGGGGGATCAGCCCTCCAACGAGTCGTAAGTGATCCAAAATATTTTAATAGTAAGGGTACGCTATCTTTTTCCTCTGAGGAAATAACCACCGCATCTATCTTGCAGTTCGGGCCTCAGCCCCTCTCAAATGAGCTCGTCTTCGGGGATCTTCTTTGAGAGATGATGAAGAGCGAAACGCCTCCCCCGGAGTCCTCCGCTCCAGAAGCGGGCGACCCCGAAGTGTCATCGCGGAGGGCCTTTCCGGATCCGGTGAGGCCAGAAGATAATCCCGTAGACCCCCGAAGTCCCCAGTGTCCGGCTCCTGAAGAGAGCATACGAAAGAGTCCGACACCGTCTGGTGTGCGGTCGGACGTTCTGAGGGAGTTGGTGGGGCGAGCGGCCATCTCAGAAGAGCACCGTACGCTGATGGGTACGGTGATGGAGAGAATCTCGTCCGCTGAAAGCGGATTACATGAAGCCTTTATGAGTCTATTGACAGGCTTTGAGGTATGTGAGATAATATGTGATAGTACTGCACATGTTAGGTGTGGCCTGTGTAGATAGTAGCCCCTGAGACTTTGGTTGTCATCGAGAACGGCGGCGAACAGAGGATCATATTCCCAGGCAATAACCAAACTGCCTCTATGTGCAGGTGGTGGGAGCTCCGGTGGCTAGCCGGACTAGGGAGTTTGCCCAATTAAAACAGCAACTGGATGCGGCAGACGCCGACATCGAGCTTGTTAACAAGAGGCTTGACGAGGCACAGGATAAGTGTTATTATCCGGTGAACGCCACATAGTAAGAGCAGCATAATGCCAGTATCTTTAATATGTTGTGACTGCAGATGGAGCTACCACCGTGGAAGCCTTGCGGGCGGAACTTGCCCGAGCCAAGGAACAAGCAAGGATTAGTAATGCGGCTGCTTTGAAGGCGGACGAAGAGTTGAAAGCCGAGAAGGCCGCACATTGCGAGAGCCAGGAGAAGATGGCCAAGATGGCCGTAGAATTAAAAGACACTGCCGACCGTTGCCGGTTCCTTGAGAAATAAAACCGAGCGAAGGCAACGGACCTTGAGAAGGCCGCGGCGGTAGACAAAGACACCCGTTCTGCTATGAGAGCGAAGAAGGAGGAGCTGCGGGAAGCCGGGGATATTGCGGCTGGGAAACCCTTCATGTTACGCAGGAAGTTCGGAGATCCCCGGTATGCCCCTCTAGATCGGCTATGGAGTTCGGCAGATGCGTATATGGATTTGGTGGCGAGTGTTGCCGATGCAGCCAAGTACTTCCAAGGTCAGACAGATCGTGAAGTGGACAAGCTGTTCTGGACGCAATTCCACGTTCCAGAGCGTCCGCTTTCATTGACTGACCAGCTAGCCGAATGGGCCAAACTGAATAGGTTTTCCGGACTCGCCATGAGGTCCGTTGTGGATCAGCTACGGTCGGAAAGGCCAAAGCCAAACAACTATTTCAGCTTAGTGCAGCAGTTCCTTCATGCGGTGCCGCGCATTAATGCCATGAAGAGGTCAGCGTGCATAGAAGGCTCGCGGATGGCCCTTGCCCGTGTTAAAGCATACTGGGCGGAGATGGACGCTACCACTGTTGCGGCGCAGGGTTCGGCCATAGGCCGGGTGGCTGCCGAACACTATTTCAAGGAGGTTCTCGAGGGTGCTCGTTTGATAGAGGCCCAGTGCTCGAAAAATATTATGTTTGAGTGATATGTATTCTCATTGTAAGCACAATGCTTTTATGAATTTTTTATAAGGTTATTTTTATACTTTTGCCTGAAAGTAGTATGATGCCTCCTGTGCGGCCGTTTATGTATACTTGTGTATAACCTGAAAGATTGCAGCCGTCGGCTTCAACCCCCACGCATAAAATGCGGGGGTGCTCGCAAAAAACGCATGTTCACACTTAACCCAACGTGTTGGTCCTATTAAGGAGGTGATAGCGTAGCGAGCAAGGCAACCAGACTATAATGCTTTAACACTTTCACTTAGCCATAGGAGTTTGACAGTGGGGCTACTAGATAGCCCCCGGTGGCTCCGCACTCTCCCGATCGCGGGGTGCGTACATGCCTGGCCGGGAAATGGCCCTTCGTTAAGGCGGAGGAATTCTAACATTCCGATAGGTCACCGAGTGGTTGACCAGTCTCACGCTATATCATGACAGTCAGTTTTCAGCTTTCTCTACTGAGGTGCTCGTCCGGATGAACCAGGGCACAATCGTAGTAGTTCTCCTGGTGCTACCTTAGCCGGTAAAGCGAAACATAAGGCACCAAAACACAGGAGCCGGGCAAACCCAACATTTGACCGAAGACAATGATTCGGAGCTGATGCATATAAGGCCAAACTCGCGACGCCGAACACTCCCTAAGGTATTCGGTCTTTATGGTATAAACCGGGCCCAAATAGTGCCCTTCATAAGAAACCCCTTGTGTCCAGGTATGTGCATTATTCTGACGTGGACACATGCCAAGACGCCAGCATACTTCTCAACTGTGCTGAGAATGCGGTGGATATGTATCAACAAGAGACGGTAAAAAAAGGTTTACGCAGGGTCTTAATCTGAAAAGAATCCTTGGAGCGGGTCCCTGCTGCACGTCTGGGCATGTGTCTCCGTTGTGCCGTATCCTGGACGGGTGTAGCACGATGATCATCTGTAAAAGAGAGGAGCTTAGGTGAAAAAGCTGTCGTGCAAAAAGATAGTTTTTAAAGAAATCATGTATAATTCTAGGTAAGTAAGAATTGCCGCTTGTCTGCGCACGTTGAGCCCCTTGTAGTAATAGGGGTGTGATCATTGATCTGGTATAAATTGCATATGGCTGCGCCGGACTTGTCTAGCCGTGTCCGAGGTCGTGACGACCTGCTAAATGCTTTAGTTGGTGAGGCCATTTTTAGTGTGCGGCTGCCAGGGCAGCCGCACGCTCTTCGGCGCGCAGAGATCGCTTAATACTTCCGTTCACTATAATGATGCCACGTGGACCGGGCATCTTGAGTGTGAGGGAAGCGTAGTGTGGTATTGCATTAAAGCGAGCGAAAGCTTCGTGTCCGAGTAGTGCTTGATATCCACTTTGAAATGGAGCGATGTGGAAGGTTAAATGTTCGCTACGGAAGTTAACGGTGAAGCCGAATATAACTTTTAGTAGCAGGGAGCCCGTGCAATGAGCCCCTGGGCCTGGCATTACTCCTTTAAAGGTAATATTGCTATGGCAAATTTTTGTTGGGTCTATCCCCATTTCGCGGATTGTATCCTGGTATATCAGGTTTAGACTGCTGCCACCGTCCATCAGGACTCGTGTGAAGTGGTATTCGTCAATTATTGGGTCTAATACCAGGGCATCCCATCCTGCACGCTGGTCGAAAGTGATCGGCTGAGACGACCAGTGGCAGGACTCCGCAATGATAGGCCTTCGGGCGTATTTTGCTGGGAGTGCCGTTTTGTTTCTGCCATTGATCACGTGTAACACGTTTACTGTTTTGACTTCTGGTGGAAATTTCTTTTGTTCCCCAGTGTCTTCCTTGAGAGGCTCATCCTCATCTTTGCTTGGTGTATCATCCCCCTTGTGTACGGCGTTGAGCTTGCCGGACTGCTTGAAGACCCAACATTCTCTATGGGTGTGATTGGCTGGTTTGCCAGGGGTGCCATGGACCTGACATATTTGGTCCAGAATTTTGTTTAGGCTGGACAGTTCGTCTCTGTCGCCTTTAGGGGGTGTCTTTTGCTGACCTGGCCGAGAGCTTTTGAATCCGGCGTTTACTGCCGTGCTCTTCATGCTGTTTCTTTTATTCCGGCATTTGTTATTGTTATTGCGTCGTGATTTCCCGTTTCCATCTCTAACTTCAAATGTACTGGGGTCACTTGAGCTGCATCAGGCTAGCCAACTGTCTTCACCCGCGCAAAAGCGGGTCATGAGGCTTGTTAATGCTGCCATTGTTCTCGGTTTTTCTTGGCCGAGGTGTCGGGCAAGCCATTCATCACGGACGCCGTGCTTAAAAGCTGCCAAGGCTTCGGCGTCCGGGCAGTCAACAATTTGGTTCTTTTTAGTAAGGAACCTGTTCCAAAGCTTTGGGGGCTGACTCTCCGGGCTGTTGAGTTATATGACTCAAATCATCCGCATCCGGAGGTCGGACATAAGTCCCTTGAAAGTTTTCCCGAAAAGCGTCTTCGAGCTCTGGCCAGCTTCCAATGGAGTTTTCGGGGAGGCCTTTAAGCCAATGACGAGCTGGCCCTTTGAGTTTGAGTGGTAAGTACTTGATGGCGTGGAGATCATCTCCTCGAGCCATATGGATGTGGAGGATATAGTCCTCGATCCAGACCCCAGGGTCTGTTGTTCCGTCGTATGCCTCTATGTTTACAGGTTTGAATCCCTCTGGAAATTCATGATCCAGCACCTCGTCGGTGAAACATAGGGGGGGTGCGGCACCCCTGTATCTGGGTGTACCGCATTGTTCGAATGTTTGTTGTGTTATATCGTATGCTGGGGCGCGCTTGCGTGGTCCATAGATGGATCTGGTTGCGCTGTCCTTTTGCTGCTCCGGGTGCCTGTCCGGCGTTGTGTCGTCCGGACTATTATCTTTGACAGAATTGGTTTGTTTGGTTTGATTCTCCGTATTTCCGTGGTCTGGCAGTGGTTTGCCCTGCCCCAACGCTGGGTCTGTGTTATCGTTATTTCTTGCGAGGCATGATTTGGGGCAGGGCTTGTGCCGCCGCTTTGACTACTTCTCGAGGGAATAAGCCTTCGGTGCGTCCTTCCGTTCCTCGTCGTCTTCCTTTGGTGTGTCCACCATGTATACGTCATATGATGAATTGGACGTCCAGCGCCCTGTGGGCGGTGGTTCCTCTTCGCCTCCCGCATCGTCGTCCATACCATCAATGTCTGCAGAGTCGAAGTCGAGCATGTCGGTTGAGTCATTGACAATGGCTATTAAGTGGGTGGTGGGTGGGCAACGAATTTCGTCGTCTGCATCCCAATCATGTTGGCCATAATCCGGCCAGGGCTCTCCTGACAAAGAAAGAGACCTTAGTGAATTCAGAATGTCGCCAAAGGGCGAGTGCTGAAAGGTATCTGCGGCGGTGAATTCCATGATCGGCGCCCAATCAGATTCGGTTGGCGGGGGCGCGGGTGGTTCGGAGTCAGAAAAGGAGTCCGGCACCTTGGAGTCACGGGCTGCGCATAGGATTATGCTGGTGTTCGGCTTGATCGCCATTGGGACTGCAGCCCCTGAGGTGGTGTCTAGCCACCCGTCCTCGATTGGTGCAGCTAGCTCCGAGCTAAGGGTCGGAGCTGATGTGGGCGCGGCCTCTGGGGTACCATCAGGTGGCAGAGCTAGGTCATACCCATCACGACAGTGCGGCGTGCCCGGCTGTGGCTCGAATCCGTCAAACATCAAGTCCCCATGGATGTTGGCCGTGTAATTCAAACTTCCAAATCTGACCTGATGGCCAGGGGCATAGCTTTCAATCTGCTCCAGATGGCCAAGTGAATTAGCCCGCAGTGCAAAGCCGCCGAATATGAAGATCTGTCCGGGGAGAAAAGTCCCACCCTGGACCGCATCGCTATCAATGATAGTAGGAGCCATCAAGCCTAACGGCGACGACACAAAGGAACTCTCAATGAAAGCACCAATGTCGGTGTCAAAACCGGCGGATCTCGGGTAGGGGGTCCCAAACTGTGCGTCTAGGCCGGAGGGTAACAAGAGGCAAGGGACACGAAGTTTTACCTAGGTTCGGGCCCTCTTGTTGGAGGTAAAACCCTACGTCCTGCTTGATTAATATTGAAGATATGGGTGTTACAAGACCACGAGATCAGAGAGGCTAAACCCTGGAAGCTAGCCTATGGTATGAATGTATGTTGTGATTGTTGTCCTATGGACTAAAACCCCTCGGTTTATATAGACACCGGAGAGGGTTAGGGTTACACAAGGTCAGTTACAAAGGAGGAGATATCCATATACGTATTTCCTACCTTGCCTTCCACGCCAAGTAGAGTCCCGTCTGGACACGAGACGAAGTCTTCAATCTTGTATCTTCATAGTCTAACAGTCCGGCCAATGGAGATAGTCTGGCTATCCGGAGACCCCCTAATCCAGGACTCCCTCAAACGCAATGCGGAGGCAGCCTGCTTATGCGCCGGCTTCTTCATCCGATGCGTCCATAGCATAAGGTCATCGATGATTCGCTTGTGGGTGAATATGATGTGGTGGTTCTGTTGCTTGAAAGTCATGGTATTTCTGGAGTCCCACATCTTCCATAGGATAATGAGGAGTATGGAGTGCCATACTAATGCGTCTACCTGGCTGGGGAGCCGGCATTCCCAAAGGTTGTCGATGGACTTGGGTGGTGATAGTCCGGTCCGCTGCCATATTCTCTGGGCGAGTGGGCAGTCGATGAAGATGTGCGAGCTGGTCTCTCCATCAAAACCACATCGGGGACATAGCGAGTCTGCCACGATGTGCTTTTGGAGTAGGTTGCTTTTGGAGTTGAGTTTTCCACGAAACAGAAGCCATGCAATGATTTTCACACGGTTTGGAACGCATGAAGACCAGATGGCGACGGCGTGTGCGTCGTCATCAGTGTCAGCAATGACCAGCTGATAGGCGGCCCGTGTAGAGAAATGAAGGCCACCGTATAGGTAGCGCTCGTCCGGTCCCGGCGACACCTGGAAATCCTGCAGGAGAGACAACAAAGAGCACAACTCGGAAGCGACATTAGATGTTTGGCGGTTCCTTAGGATTGATTCTAAACCGTGGTTCAAAATAGCAGCCACATGAGCGAGGGGGGTAGTGGTATGCGAGTAGAGGCAGGGAAACAGAGTAGCGAGTGATTGTTGGTGTAGCCAAATATCTAGCCAAAAATAGGTGTTGGTTCGAGAATTTGTGATGACAAAGGAGATGGTGTGTAAAGCTGGTAGTTGGTGGTTTATGGTTTGGCATAAGAAAGAGTGGCGGTTTGTGGAGTGATGAGAGCATTTGGGTGTTGTAGGTCAATCCAATCTAGCCACGGAGTTTGGTCCGGAAGCAGAGCTTTGACAGCAAATTTCATTAGTAGACAATTATTCTGCACATGAAGATTTTTTAGACCTAGACCACCGAACTTTTTTGGCTTACAAACATTTTTCCAGGCAACTAAGCATTGAGCACCGGTGCAAGTTTCCTCTACGGCCCAGAAGAATGCCCGACGGATAGAGTCTAGAGTTTTTAGCATGCTTTTGGGCATGAGGAAGACGGACATAAAGTATACTAGGATAGAGTCGCGGACAACAAACAGTAGGATGAGCCTGTCACCCTTGGAGAGGATTTTAGCTTGCCAACCTGTCAATAATTTTTGGCATTGTTCGATAATGGGTAGAAAGGCATTTGGAGGTAAACGGGTTGGTGCCAGGGGTAGTCCTAGGTAGATTTGTGGAAAGGTTGAGGTTGTACACTGCAGGGCGGTGGCAATGGAGTCTGCCACAAAAGGGCAGACATGCATAGGCACGAAAGTAGTTTTTGTGTAGTTTATCGTGAGGCGTGTAGCCATGGCAAAATTTTGGAGAATGTGCTTTAGTTGTATGGCCGCATCATTGGATGCCTTGGGGATGACGAGGGTGTCATCGGCATATTGTAGAACGGTTGGTGGTAGGTGTGAGAACAGGGGGTGTGAGAGGTGCAGGAGGTCGCAGTCTTGTGTGATCATTTGTTGAAGGAGGTCAGCAATGATGATGAATAGGTAGGGTGATATGGGGTCTCCTTGTCTAAGTCCGTTCTTGCAGTTTATCCAGTTTCCTGGGATCCCATTCAACATGACGGCCGTTTTTCCTGTTGAGAGGATATCCTGGATCCATGCCGAGAATTTTGGCGGGAAGCCGTGGCAGTGGAGGATGGTGGTGAGGGTTTCCCAGGAGAGAGTGTCGAAGGCTTTGCTGAAGTCTAGTTTTATGACCATGGTTGGGGCTTTCCGAGAATGGCAGGAGCCGATAAGATCCGCAGCATAGACAAAATTTTCCGCGATGCAACGGCCTGAGATGAAGCCAGTCTGGTTTCCGTGAATAAGCAATGGGATTAGCGGTTTTAGTCTATTGGTCAGGACCTTTGCGACGGCTTTGACGGGGCAATTTTGGAGAGAGATCGGGCGGTAGGAGTCTGGTGTATTTGCTTCATCTTTTTTTGGCAGCAGAATTAGGTGGGCTCGGTTTAAACATTCAGTTTGGGCAGAGAGGTCTTGGAAGTCTGTCATGAACGCGAAGATGTGGTTTTTAACGAGATTCCAGTATTTTCTATAGAAAAGGGGGCCAAAACTGTCCGGTCCAGGGCTAGCTAGGGGGTTCACTTGCATGAATGCCTCTTTTATTTCGTCATGAGTAAAGGCAGATTCCAGGTTGAGGAGTTAGGGTAGCGGTTGGGGGTAGTATTGGTGTGGATGGAAGGACCATGAGGTAGGCGGTGCGCAGCCGATAATGGATGTGAAGTGGTTCTGAGGAATGACTGCTTTTTGGGCATGAGAGTGGAACTCCGTCCCGTTTTGTAGGAGAGAAGTTATCGTGTTCTTGTGAAGCCTCTCGGAGGCGGCGGCATGGAAGTATTGTGTGTTCTCACCGTGAATAGCAGCGCGCACTTTCCCTCGTTGTTTCCAGAAGGCCATTTTTTCGGAAATAGTTGTGCCTAGGGCATTTGAGACAACAAGTCTCAACCTGTGTTCGGCTTTTGAGAGCGGGTGGGCTTCTTCTTTTAGGTCAATGAGATTTATGACTTGTTTTGCAGCTGCTTCGCGGAGGTGGGCTGGTGATCGTTTGGATGCCCATTGTTTGAGAGAGGAACGTGTTGTTTTCAGGGCTTTGGACAGGGCAGCTGCTGAGTTTATTCGTTGGGCCGAGCGACGGTTGGTGGCCCAGCATTTTTGGACGATGTCATGGCATTCTGTGGTGAGAGTCCATGAAGACTCGAATCTAAAGTGGCGCGGTTTGGGCACACCTGTTTGAATGCGTAGGATTAGGGGGACGTGATCGGATGTGATACATGGCAGTGAGGATAAGGTTGTGTTAGGGAAGCAATTATTCCACGGCAGATTAAAGAAAGCTCGATCTAGTCGTTCTAAGGTTGGCGCAAAGCGTTTGTTGGACCAAGTGAAGCATCTGTCAAGCAGTGGGAGTTCGAGTAGGGCTAGGTCATTGATCATGTTGTTAAAAGCATCTCCTTCTCGTTGGCGGAAGTTTCGGTTATTTTTTTCATGGGAAAACCGGGCAAGGTTGAAATCTCCTACTATTAACCAAGGCGTGTGATCATCTTGTTTGATCAGCCTGAGCTCATCGAGAAATGCTTGTTTGAGGTTGCGGCTTACAGGAGCATAGATGTTAGTGATGATGAAGGGTTGTGGGTGCGCGAGGGACGTGAGTTTGATCGATGTGGCAAAGTTATGGTGTGTGTGAGAGAGTACTGTGAAGTAGTTTGAGTTAAAAGCTGAAACTGTTCCACCAGCCGAGCCGTCGGCCGGTAAAAACACTTTTTGGTCGAGAGAGCGAGGTAAGAAAGATTCTGAATTTTTGTTCAGTAATTTCATTTAGTTTTGATTCCTGTAAAAGGGCGCAGTGGGGGCTAATGTTGATAAGTTCGGAGAGGATATCAACGCATTTTGACACGTCATCAAGTCCTCTTACGTTCCATGAACAGATAGATAGGGTGGTGTTACTCATACAGGTAGAAGTACACCGTGCACTTAGACGAGAACAAGCTACTGATATGAAACGATAATAAGCAATAGACTAAGAGGTAGATGAGGCAGATGCAAGGTTTGCCCCAGACACACAAGCGAGGGGATAGGTAGACCCGATCAGTCGATTCGCGGTAGGGGCGGCAAGTCGCCGATAGGACGCCACATGGGCGTGCATGGAGGAGTAGGTGCATCATGGCAAGGCGTCAGCACCGCCGTCGTCGCTGCTATCATCAGCATGAGCAACGGAAGCAGCAGCCTCACCGCCAGCCCCATAGAGTGAGGCAATCTCCGCAAGGGCTGCGGCAGAAGCAGGCGGGGCCTCTGGGACATCAAGTTGGGCGTGGTGGATGGCGTCCTTGAGAGCCTTTGCGATGTCCGACGCAGTGAGATGTGCGGCTTTTGCCCTGACAGCCCTAGTAGTCATGTCAGTGAAGACAGAGGGCTCTTTGGCGGCCAGGCGGGAGCTACGGCGGAGGCTTTTGGTCTTGTCCACCGAACGTTTGGCGCAGTGGCGCAGCTTGCGAAGCACAGACTTGTGGGTGGCTGAATTTGCAGGTTCCAATGCGGTTGTGGTCACGGATATGGTATGCGAGATTTGAGGATTTTTAGTGGAGGGAGGACAAGGCTGAGCAGGGACTGTACCAGGGGAGGAGGCCCCAGCCGAGAAGGTGAAGGCGGCATCATCTCCGTCGAAGTTTGACGAGGTGGAGCTGTCGTACTGGCAGAACACCGACGACAGTTGCAGGGCGGAGGGTAGAGGAGGGGCGTCGAAGATGCCGTCGTCGCCACCAACCGCAAGCGGGGGCGCCAGCAGGTGGATGCCCCCGACAGCCGCAGCGACGCGTGGTGTGGGGCGCGTGATGGTGGCAGTCGTGGAGGAGGAGTCGGCGACAGGGCATGCATGGGCTGCCATGAGGGGCGAGGCTCACTGCGATGGGGGGGCGGAGTCACTGTCGGATGAGATGTTGAGGATGGGGATCCCCCCACCGCAGGCCCCTCGTCCTCGGATGAGACGTGCAACGGCAGGTCGGTGGAGCCGCCGACGTTGTTGGGAGTAGGTGGTGTGGTGGCGAGGACAGGGGACGGCAGCGGGCCGCGAGGCAGCTCGTCAGCATTGCCCGTAGAGGCATTGCGTGGGTTGTTGCCGCGGTTGAAGTGGTGGTCGTCCGCGTCCGAGTCCGAGTCGGAGGAGAACAGCGATGGGTCAGAGGGTCCCATCGGGTCGAGGATCGTGGCGAGCTTGGTGATCTTGACGACTTTGATGTCGTTGGAGGGAGGGAGCTGGATTGGTAGGGAGTCCGGTAGGCGTTTGCGTCAGTCGACTATGACGAGGGCGCGAACTGCTATGAAGTCATGCCCCTCGAGGCAGTAGTGGTCGGCGGAGCAAACGTCTCCAAGGCAGCTAAGAGCCCATCGGATCCTAGCGTCGTGCCAGATCTCGTGCGGGAATTCCACAGCCCGGACCTCGATTAGCTGGTCGAAGACTAGTGACGCCCTATCAGCAAGCTCGACCAGCTTGAGTGTGATCTGGTTGCCACGAAAGTCAAGGGAACCGAGGCTGACAAGGTAGTCCCGCATGCTTGCGAACTCAAAAGTGACGCAACCCGCCCCACGCCAAGAGCCCGCAATGCTGAAGCTAGGGTTGCCGGCGTGAGCCAAGATGGCGTCATGGATGAGCGTCGGAGGGTTGTGGATGGGAGTGTGGAGGTGGGCGAAGGCGATGTGGCCGACGTCATTGACGAGGCATGGAGGCGCGACAATGAGGGGTGCGTGCTCAAGATGAGGGCCAGAATGGCATGGGGTGAGATCGACGCGAGCATGCAGAGGAGACGGGCCGAAAGCGGCTGCTGCACGTGCCTCGTTTAGGCGAGCACGCAGGGCGTCTAGGTCTAGCTGAGTGGAGAGCGGGGTTCGTGGTGGAGTTGTCTTGAGGCATGGAGTGGGGAGTGGAGTGGTGAGCGACAGGGATGCCGATGAAGGGGGCGTCGGGGCCGGCACCATCGCACGGCTAGCCGGCGGCAGCACCGTTGCGGATGGTCGGGGAAGGTGCAGCTGGGTTGGCCATGCTGGAAGTTGGTGGCGAGTTGGGTTGCAGGTGAAATGTTGGGTTAGAGGCGGTGGGGTTTGCTGGGAGAGATGGGAAGAACGGGAGGATGCGAACCGAGCGGCACCGCCGTGCTTTGTGGCCGGAGCATCAGCAGCGGGCACACCTAATGGGGTCTCGGCAGTGCTAGACCTGATGGTCCAGAGCTAGGCAGCGGAAGCAGCGGCGTCGGGTCTGTAGAGGCGGAGAGAAGAGGTGGACTGAGTGAGGGAGTTGTGCGGTGCATGCGTTATTTATAGGGGGAGAGCTATGTGGTGCATGCGTGTGTGATGGAGGGGAGATAAGGACGTCTCGATACGACCTAGGCGTCAGCGGCCTATCCATGCGTGGCGTTGAGCAGTCAGTCAAAGGATGGGGCATGGTACAGGGATCAGGCGGTGAGGGTACATGTGACTGTGAGGCAGGGTATGGATCAGGTTCAGCTGATGCGAGCAGTGTTGGAAGGGTGTGGCGGGCAGGGACGTGCAGCGCGGGCTGCACATGCATGCATGCAAGCGGCATGGGGGCATGCGGCTGGTGTTCATGGACCGGCTGGGGGGGCCCCGGAGACTGAGTCTTGCGGTGCATGCACTAAGCGTGCGGTGGGCTTATGCGGTGGAGTATGGGCATATGTGTCTAGGGTCACGGACTGGGGTTGTTGACCATGAGCAGCTACCTGGGCCGAGGCGAGGGCAGACATGCAACCCATCTCCTCATTTTTAGCAACGGTCAAAAGCACAGGTGCAGATAACGTGGCTATATTCGCGGCAGGGTGGTGGCAGGTAGTTGGTGCCATTGTGTTCGTGGGGGTGGTGCAACCATGGTTTGGACCTAAGGGCAAAGACATGTCCTGGGGTTTGGAAGTGGAGTGTGGGTGTGTGCGTTGAGTGCCAAGGGTAGACGGGTGTGGGCCAAGGATCGAATCCTGGCGAGCATGGTGCTCCAGCATTTTTTGGCCGAGCGTGGTCGGCCCGAGTTGGGCGAGTAGACGCTGTTCATGCGCAGTGGCCGTTGTGAGCTGGTCAAAAAGGTGTAAGGATAGGCATTTGAATTCCAGTGGCGATCGTTTCAAAATTTCAAATCTAACCTCTTTTGACAGTAGAAAGGAGCGGAACACTCGCTCTGTAAGCTTAGTTGCCTGAAAATCTGGTTTGACCGAGAAGTGGTGGTCTAAAGCATTGGATATTAGCGTGATGTTGGGATTAACATGTGTAGAGCTGCAGATTGTCCAGAGAGGAATCGTTGGTGCATGGCATAGCGGGAAGGTAGGTCGTGTGATCTCGGTGTGGTACATGTTGAGAATACGATTAAAGAATTTAAATCCATGTCGGAACGGCCTAACCTCAGGTGCGGCGACGAGCGGCGCCGTCGTTGTATTCGGTAGAGATCGGGTCACTGAGGATGGCGGAAGGAGCAGGAGCCGTCCCGCGCGGCGAAGCTTGGCGGTTGGTGGCGCGCAGATGAAGAGGCGAGGCAGCCTGAGCGTCTGCCGGCCCCGGAGCTGCCGAGGAAGCTGCAGCGATGACCGATGCGTAGAAGAACGACGTGGAGAGTGGGGAGCATGCAGTGATCCCTGCTTGGGCGTCTGGTGAGGCAACACAGAAGGAGTAGGCTGAAGTTGATAATTGTTGGACGTCGAAGGTTTTTGCCCGTATCGTGAAACATGATAATTCTTCCTCCCTGATTTTTTCTTGGAAAAATGTGATTTTATAGTGTCGGAGATAGGGTCTGCGGGGCCACTGGGTGGGCACAGCCCACCTGGGCGCACCAGGAGGCGGCGCGCCCTGGTGGGTTGTGCTTGTCACTTTTTTTGAAACATTTAAATTGGTCTTTTTTGAATTGGAATATGGGAACATGTGGGAATTGGTATCACTAGATACTTTCACTAGGGTGTAGACTACTGAGTAGAACTATAGAGACATGGCCCCCTCTCGTGATCGTGTCGCCCCCCGCGGGTGACCGGTCACGCCTTTGGCCCCCTCTGCAAGAGCCCTCCCCCGCTCCCTCTTCCTGCACCATCACCGGCGTCGGTCGTCGGGCAAGGCCTGGGCGGTGCCGGCGCCGGTGGCCCCTGGCTTTTCCCCTCTCAGAGGCGTTCCAGTGCGGGGCGGCGTGGCTCTGGGGGGTGTTTCCAAGCAGCGCCAGGCGACTTGCCACTGGCGTGGGGGTCTGCAGCATGACGGCGCTGCCGTTAGCAGCGGAGATGTACGGAGGTGCCGGCTGGTGGTGCCCGCTCGGCGCAGATATGGGCCCCTTTGGGCCCCATCTGAGCACGGGCGGGCCGACGGCTCTTCTGTCGATGGTGTTACCCATGGAGGTGGAGGTGATGCGTCGAGATACTGGGTGGTGGTGACACTATCGTCACTTGCTGCAGCGTGGCGGCGGACGCTTTGCGGGCTCGATCTAGCTCGGTTAGGCCTAGTGAGGGAGTCCTGGATTAGGGGGTCCGCAGGCGTCCAGGCTATGTGACATGGGCCGGACTAATGGGCCGTGAAGATACAAGATAGAAGGCCTTCCCCCGTGTTTGGATGGGACTCTCCTTTGCGTGGATGGCAAGCTTGGCGTTCGGATATGAAGATTCCTTTCTCTGTAAACCAACTCTGTACAATCCTAGGCCCCTTCGGTGTCAACTCTTGTAACCCCTATACTCATCAAAGTCAATCAAGCAGGAAGTAGGGCATTACCTCCATTAAGAGGGCCCGAACCTGGGTAAACATCGTGTCCCTTGTCTCCTGTTACCTTCGATCCTCAGACGCACAGTTCGGGACCCCCTACCCGAGATCGGCCGGTTTTGACACCGACATTGGTGCTTTCATTGAGAGTTCCACTATGTCGTCGGCAGAAGGTTCGATGGCTCGATCGATCATCTACAGTGATGCTGTTTCGGGGGAGACTTTCCTCCCCGGCCAAATTTTCGTATTCGGCAGCTTCGTTCTGCGTTCCAACTCAATTGGCCACCTCGAACAAATCAACAGCTACGCGCCTAGTCATCAGATGATTTTCAGGAACCTAAATTATGTCGCTGATATTCGAGGAGACTTGATCTTCGAAGAGTTTGCGGCCCTGACCACCACTCTGGCCTTAGATCCGGAGCAAACCACCAGGTCCAAAGATGGGAGTTTAGAGCCCACCGGACTCTCTGCTGCGAACCGCACTATCGAGGATCTGGAGGCGATTGTGTCCATGGAAAATTCGGGATTAGACCGGGTTACCCCTATCATTGAAAGGCTAGACTCGCCCCCGGACTCCAGATCGGAACTCTCAAGGTCCGCGCCAAGCAAGCATGGCCAGGAGGCCTTCCCCCGGCCAGCCCCGCGGACTCTCGTTTCCCAGTACAACCTCGCTATTAGACGAGGCTCTGGACTTAATGCGACCCCTCACCATTACAGAAGGAGCACTTCTGAACTACGCCCAGCCCAGACTAGGGGTTGAGAGAGGGGAATTTTACGTCCCACCCACCAACCGACATGCTGGACTACGCCTTCGAAGACATTGACGGCATGGACGACAATGCCGGAGAAGAAAAAGGCCAAGACCCACCATTTACCGGACGTTGGACGGCCACCTCCACATATGACATGTATATGGTGGATACACCCAAAGAGGATGACGATGACGGCAGGAAGGATCACATCACGAAAAAGATAGAAATACCGGCACCAGAGACGATAACACTCCGGAGGGTGCCGAAGACCACGAAGCCCCTGTCCGAACAAGACAATGTGGAGGAGGGGCAAGTTAACCCCGACGATCCAGTCAGGAACGAGGACTCGGAGGACAGTAATTATCTACCGCTCTCCGAAGACGATGTGAGCCTCGGTGACGAAGACTTCATCGTGCTAGAGGAACCACTCGAGCAGGAGCGCTTTAAGCGCCAGCTAATCGCCAGTGTGAGAAGCCTAAAAAAGCAGCAACAAAGGCTCCAAGCTGAACAGGATACGCTCAACGACAGATGGACGCAGGTCCTAGCTGCCGAAGAATATGGCCTTCAACGCCCAACAAAAACTTATCCGAAGCGTCGGCTACTGCCACAATTCGACAAGGAGGCCATCAAGCCAAACCCGTCAAAACATGACCGCGCCGATGAACCAGATCGGCCACCACGTGGACGTGACAAAGCAACCACCCACGCCGAACACCAACCCGCACCACCTCGCTGTAAGGGCAGAGAGGCAGCGGCTCCAGGATACACCTACGATCTATGACAAGACCTGAATAATAGAGCAGGCCAAACCAGATCAATCTACGGATCAAGGGGGCGCGCCCCAACACGAGAAGACGAGCGTCCTAACAGGCATAACCTCACCAGGGCCGAAAACCGCATACAGACTTCATTCGAATTGCATCGTGACATTGCCCGATACAGAGGCGCCGCACACCCCTTATGCTTCACTGATGAGGTAATGCAGCACCAGTTCCCAGAAAGGTTTAAACCCGTAAACATTGAATCATATGACGGAACGACAGACCCCCGCAGTATGGATTGAAGATTTCCTTCTCGACATCCACATGACCCGCGGTGATGATCTCCATGCCATCAAGTACTTCCCCCTCAAATTCAAGGGACCAGCATGGCACTGGTTAAACAACCTCCTAGAATACTCTATTGGTAACTGGGAAGATCTGGAGGATACCTTTAGAGACAACTTCCAAGGCACCTATGTTCGGCATTCGGACGCAGATGACCTTAGTCACATAGTCCAGCAACCCGGAGATTCAGCCCGGAAACTCTGGGCCAGGTTCTTAATTAAAAAGAACCAAATTGTCGATTGTCAGGAAGACAAAGCCCTCGCGGCCTTTAAACACAACGTCTATGATGAGTGGCTCGCTAGACACCTCGGCCAAGAAAAGCTGAAGTCCATGGAAGCTCTCACCGCACTTATGACCCGCTTTTGCGCGGGAGAAGATAGCTGGCTAGCTCGTAGAAGCAACAACACCAGTGACCCTGGCACCTCCAAAGCCAGAGACGGCAATGGTAAGCCATGGCGCAACAAACACAAGAATCAAAACAACAATGAAGATACTGAAGATACGATGGTCAACGCCGGATTCAGTGGCTCTAAACCCGGTCAGCGGAAGAAGCCATTCAAAGGAAACAAGGATGGTCCATCTAGTTTGGATAGAATACTCGATCAGCCTTGCCAGATTCATGGCACCCTAACAAGCCTGCCAATCATACCAACAAAAATTGTTGGGTCTTTAAATAGGCCGATAAGCTAAACACCAAACATAAGGGGAAAGGACCGCCCAGCGAGGACGACGATGAGGAGCCTCGCCAACCGAACACAGGGGGTCAGAAGAAATTTCCCCCCAAGGTAAAAACGGTGAATATGATCTACGTTACTCATATCCCTAAGCGGGAGCGCAAACGCACATTAAGGGACGTTTATGCCATAGAGCCAGTTGCCCCAAAATTCAACCCATGGTCAGCCTGTCCGATCACTTTTGATCGCAGAGACCATCCGACCAGTATCCGTCACGGAGGTTTGGCCGCATTGGTCCTCGATCCAATTATCAACGGATTCCACCTCACGCGAGTCCTTATGGACAGCGGCAGCAGTCTTAACCTGCTTTATCAGGACATTGTCCGTAAAATGGTATTGATCCATCAAGAATCAAGCCCACTAAAACCACCTTTAAAGGGGTGATACCCGGCATAGAGGCCTGTTGCACAGGATCCATAATGCTGGAAGTCGTCTTCGGCTCATCAGATAATTTCCTAAGCGAAGACTTGATCTTTGACATCGTCCCCTTCTGCAGCGGCTATCACGCACTGCTCGGACGAACCGCTTTCACCCATTTCAACGCAGTCCCGCACTATGCCTATCTAAAGCTCAAGATGCCTAGACCACATGGCGTTATAACAGTTAATGGAAACATGGAGCGCTCCCTCCGTAGCAAGGAGCATACCGCGGCCCTCGCAGCCGAAGTGCAGGGTGGCCTCATTAAGCCGAATACTACATCTACAAACAAGCCCCCGGACACTGTCAAACGAGTCCGGTCTACCATGCAGAATGGAAGTCCGGCTCGTCCAGATCTAGACTAGCAATTCAGCCTCCGTCAAAGCCCCAACCTGATAGCGGCATATGTACCACGCGTACATAATACGCACTAAAGATACCATGGGCTAGGACGAAGGCCTGCTAAAAATAAGGTCCACAATACGGTTCGACCGTATCCGGACCATCATTTTTTTCTTTTTCTTCTTATTTTTATTTTTCAGGTTCTTTACAACCCACATAACTTTTTGATGATACCAAGGGCCCTTTTTCCAGGCCCCTCATGTATGCTCGACCGTTTATACTCACAAAGGATCACACACTAAGGTGACAAGCAGCGCAGACGTGCGGCAGAGTATCCAAAGGATCTTCAAGATCATCTTTCCCATTTTAGGACCTGTATACTACTTTCCCTTGGGCCCAACATGTAAAATAGCCTAGATGCTTATCGCATCCTTTGTAAAAATACATTTTGACGTATCAATCAGACTATAAATGGAAACGGTTTTGCCCAGCCCTGTTCGGTATTAGCTTATTTCTTAATCTGTATTCCCTCTTTACGTTAGGTTATTGTATATACCTCGGCATGATTCAAATTGCCAGGGGCTTTATCCGGCCACGTATATTTTTCAAAATAAGTCCGAACACTTTTATAGTATGCTTTGGCATCCCGAATATGGCACTATATGCATCGGCTCCGAATCATGTCCTTGGTCAATAGTTGGGTTGCCTGGCTCCAGTGGTTACCACCTTATGTTCCGCTAGTTCGGCTAATGTAGTATAGGGAGAACTACTACGATTGTGTTTCTGGCTCATCCGGTCAAACACCTCAGTAGAGAAAGCCGAAAACTGACTGTCATGATGCAACGAGAGCTGGTCAGCAATTCGGCGACCTACCAAATCTCTAGTGATTTCTTCCGTATTACACGGAGGACTGGCTCTTTCCAGTCATGTGCTTAAGGCATCCAAGTTCGGATAGCCGCACGCGCACTAGGGGCTATCTCACAGTCCCATTGTCAAACTCCTATGGCTAAGTGAGAGTAATAAAGCCGCATAGTCCGATTGCCTGGTTTGCCGCACTAACACCTCTTTCACGGACCAAGACGTTGGGTCAAGTGTGGTTATGCGCTAGCCCGAACACCCCTGTAGTATCTACGTGGGGGCTGAAGCCGACGACTGGCAAACTCCTAGGGATAAAAACGGCCGCACAGGAGGAAAAACACTTTAAAATAAACAACATAAATATATTACAAAACTTTGGCTCATACAATGCCTGGGCAGTTCAGATACATTCACTCGAATATGATGTCCTTCGAGCACTGGCCCTCTATCAAGCGGGCACCCTCTAGGACGTCTTCAAAATAGCGCTCTGGCGTGCGATGATCCTTGCCTCCGGGCGGGCCCTCAACTGCCACGATGGCGGCTTTCATTTTTTCCCAATGCATCTTGACACGGGCAAAGGCCAGCCGCGCACCTTCTATACATGACGACCGCGTGACCACGTCAATACGGGGAAGCGCATCAACAAGTCGCTGCATCAGACCAAAATAGCTGCTTGGGACGGGTTCGGCTAGCCACGGCCGGACTATGGCTTCCCTCATGGCCAATCCGGACATCCTGTGCAACTCGGACCACTATGCAATCTGGTCATTCAACAACGTTGGGCACTCCTGCGTCGCGAACTATGACCAAAATAGCTACTCCGTCGTGTGCCCCCCCTGGGCCCGGAAAAACTGCGCAACATCGGCGGCGCTCTTTGGAAGATCCGCAAAGGCATCTGGACCAATCCACAGTCGAGTGAGCAAGACATACTTCTGATTTCTGAATTTACTCTGTAAAAAAAAGGCATACCAGCCACAATTTGTCCGGCCTGCTTGATCTCCTCGTGCGCTGCTCGGGATTCGGCTCGTGCCTCCTCGACCTCTTTAAGGGCCTTGGGAAGGTCGGTCGCCTGGGCTTTATTCTTCTCCTCTAGGGACTCACACTTGTTGGCGGCGTCCTTAAGCGCCTGCTCCACTTCGGTCACCCGCTCCACGTATTGGCAGCGGACGACCTGCTCGTACTTCAAGTCCTCGACCGCTTTATCAACGGCCGCTTTGTTCACCCTTGCCTGCTCCTTGGCCTGGGCAAGTTCACCACTAAGGGCCTCGACCGCAGCAGCAATGCCTGGAATCATGCACACAGCAGCGCATGAGCTTTGACTCAAGATCTGCATATTAATACAGGCATGAACGAAATATTCTGAAACATACCTTAGGCTTCATCAAATTTCTTGTTGATACGGACGAGATCCTCATTAGCTAGCCCCAGCTTACGCTTAAGCTCGGATACTTCAGCGGCCTGGGCAGTTGCTGCTAACAGTGAAGCCTGCGTCTCAACATATAAAAGTACATTATCTCCTGTGAAATATATCGATCCTCTGTTCCACCCTTTTTTTCAACAGACGACCAGAGTCTCAGGGGCTACCATCTATACACAGGCATCTTTTTCATATGAAAAGTGGTCAGGAATATTACATCATATACCTCGAAGCCTGTTATCCGGCTAGTGACGGCCTCATTTAGCCCGCTCTTGGCGGACTGAACTTTTTCAATCACCACATCCATCAGGGTGCAGTGCTCCTCCACGACGGAAGAACGTTGAAGTGCCTCCATCAGTATGTTCGGCGCCTCCGGATTAGTGGAGGTTGCCGTGAAAGTTGGCATCCCCCCCTCCCTTGCGGGGGGTCGCCTATCATAATTCCGGAGCCACTTGGGTTTCCGGAATAGTGTTTGGCCGGGGGCCGGACTGGTCAAGGCCCCCGCCGTCAGTCTCCGTGGGGATTGCTCCCCCCGTGTTTTCGGCGGCCAAGGCATTACCCTCTAGCGCCGTTTCAGCGGCCTCTCGTACCACCTCGTGGCCCGGAGAGTCCCTTCGGGACAACACTTCAGTGTCGTCCGTGGTGATAGGCGGGGAGGCTCGCGACGGCGACTCGCTCTCCATCATCTTCGGGTCTAATGAATTCCCCTCTGATGATTGTTGGGGAAGATCGCGGGCCAGACTACACCATATAATATGTTAAAATACAATCATAAAGATTGGGCATATGAAAGGCACCCTCGTACACTTACGATGCGGCAAGGGGCTTCTGCCTGGGGCGCCACTTGGGGATGATGTCAGCATCTGAATCTAAGCCATCCGGGAGGGATATCTTCCCCCTCTTGGGTGCCTCCGTTTCTGGATCTACAGAGGCCGCCCATTTCTTCCTTCTCCCCTTAGGGGGAGAATCGTTCTCTGCCTCCTCCTCCTCCTCATATTCATCCTACTAATGGGAGGAGTGAGCTTCGTTTCTCCGGACACTATGTCTGAAATACCCTTTCGGCGGAGGCCACCTTTGGCCTCCTTGCTCTTTTTCTTGAACTTTTTCTTCGGCATTTGATAGGGCACCGGAACCAGCATCTTCATTTCAGCTGGGTTTTCGGGGAGTGGAGCCGGACACCTGATCTGTTCTGCCTTCTTTGTCCAGCCCTGTTATAAGACGAAAGTCTTAGTACACCCCCCCTTTTTTATTAATGAACTAAGTTATGTTTGGACATATGACACTTACCGGGGAAGCCGGATGATTGCAGTCAAGGCCGATCTCTTTGGACGTCTGTGGCCACGACTTTTGAGTCTTGAAGAGCAGCTTCTAGATTGCTTCACGCGTCATGCCGAAGAATCGCTGCAGGGTCCGCGGCCCTTCTGGATTGAACTCCCACATGCGGAGAGGCCGGCGTTGGCAAGGAAGGGTTCGGCGGATGAGCATCACCTGGACCACGTCAGTGAGGCTGGTGTCCTTCTCTATGTTACTTTTGATGCACTTTTGCAGCCACAACACCTCATCGGATGATCCCCAATCCAGACCCTTGTTGTTCCATGACGCGAGCCGGAGCGGAGGTCCGGATCTGAAAGCAGGAGCGGCCGCCCACTTGGTGCTGCAAGGTTCAATGCTGTAGAACCACTCCTGCTGCCACGTTTTGACGGTATCCACGAAGGCCCCTCTGGGCCAGGTGACGTTGGGGAGTTTGCTCACCATGGCGTCGCCGCAATCAACATGGTCTATGACATGTCGGTTTTGCATCATGCTTTTATATCGATATTTATTGCATTATGGGCTGTTATTACACATTATGTCACAATACTTATGCCTTTTCTCTCTTATTTTACAAGGTTTACATGAAGAGCGAGAATGCTGGAAGCTGGAATCCTGGGATGGAAAAGGAGCAAATATTAGAGACCTATTATGCACAACTCCAAAAGTCCTGAAACTCCAAGAAAGTCAGTTTTCGAATATATTAAAAATATTGGGCGAAGAAAGCACCAGAGGGGGGCACCCACTATCCACGAGGGTGGAGGGCGTGCCCCCTGCCTCGTGGGCCACCTGGAAGCCCCCCGATGCCCATCTTCTGGTATAAGGTGTCTTTTGCCTTGGAAAAAATCAGAAGGAAGCTTTCGGGATAAAGTGTCGCCGTCTCGAGGAGGAACCTTGGCGGAACCAATCTAGGGCTCCGGCGCAGCTATTCTGCTGGGAAAACATCCCTCCGGGAGGGGGAAATCGTCAACATCGTCATCACCATCGATCCTCTCATTGGCAGGGGGTCAATCTCCATCAACATCTTCACCAGCACCATCTCCTCTCAAACCCTAGTTCATCTCTTGTATCCGATCTTTGTCTCAAAACCTCAGATTGGTACCTGTGGGTTGCTAGTAGTGTTGATTACTCCTTGTAGTTGATGCTAGTTGGTTTATTCGGTGGAATAGTATATGTTCAGATCCTTTATGCACATTAATACCCCTCTGATTATGAACATGAATATGATTTGTGAGTAGTTACGTTTGTTCCTGAGGACATGGGAGAAGTCTTGTTATAAGTAGTCATGTGAATTTGGTATTCGTTCGATATTTTGATGAGATGTATGTTGTCTTTCCTCTAGTGGTGTTATGTGAACGTCGACTACATGACACTTCACCATTGTTTGGGCCTAGGGGAAGGCATTGGGAAGTAATAAGTAGATGATGGGTTGCTAGAGTGACAGAAGCTTAAACCCTAGTTTATGTGTTGCTTCGTAAGGGGTTGATTTGGATCCATATGTTTCATGTTGTGGTTAGGTTTATCTTAATTCTTCTTTCGTAGTTGCGGATGCTTCCAAGGAAGGGCAGTACCCAAGCACCGGTCCACCCACATATCAAATTATCAAAGTAACGAACGTGAATCATATGAGCATGATGAAAACTAGCTTGACGATAATTCCCATGTGTCCTCGGGAGTGCTTTCCTTTATATAAGAGTTTGTCTAGGCGTGTACTTTGCTACAAAAAGGATTGGGCCACCTTATTGCACCTTGTTTACTTTTGTTAGTTGTTACCCGTTACGAATTACCTTATCACAAAACTATCTGTTACCGATAATTTATGTGCTTGCAGAGAATACCTTACTAAAAACTGCTTGTCATTTCCTTCCGCTCCTCGTTGGGTTCGACACTCTTACTTATCGAAAGGACTATGATAGATCCCCTATACTTGTGGGTCATCAAGACTCTTTTCTGGCGCCGTTGCCGGGGAGTGAAGCTCTTTTGGCAGGTGGAATTTCGTAAGGAAAAATTTATATAGTGTGCTGAAATTTACTGTCACTTGTTACTATGGAAAATAATCCTTCGAGGGGCTTGTTCGGGGTATCTTCACCCCGACTAGTAGAGAAAAGAGTTGCTCCTCAACCTACTGAACCTACTGAACCTACTGAAATTGTTTACTTTGAAATTCCTTCGGGTATGATAAAGAAACTGCTGGCTAATCCTTTTACAGGAGATGGAACATTACATCCCGATATGCACCTAATCTATGTGGATGAAGTTTGTGGATTATTTAAGCTTGCAGGTATGCCCGAGGATGTTATCAAGAAGAAGGTATTCCCTTTATCTTTGAAACGGAAAGGCATTGACATGGTTTAGCCTATGTGATGATATTGGATCATGGAACTACAACCGATTGAAATTGGAATTTCATCAGAAGTTTTATCCTATGCATCTGGTTCATCGTGATCGTAATTATATATATATAATTTTTGGCCTCGCGAAGGAGAAAGTATCGCTCAATCTTGGGGGAGGCTTAAGTCAATGTTATATTCATGCCCCAATCATGAGCTCTCAAGAGAAATTATTATTCAAAACTTTTATGCTCGGCTTTCTCTCAATAATCGCTCCATGCTCGATACTTCTTGTACTAGTTCTTTTATGATGAAGACTACTAAATTCATATGGGATTTATTGGAAAGAATTAAATGCAACTTTGAAGATTGTGAACTCGACGAAGGTAAGGAGTCAGGTATAACACCTAAGTTTGATTGTGTTAAATCTTTTATGGATACCGATGCTTTTCATGAATTTAGCACTAAATATGGACTTGACTCTGAGATAGTAGCTTCTTTATGTGAATTATTTGCTACTCATGTTGATCTCCCTAAGGAGAAGTGGTTTAAATATCATCCTCCCATTGAAGTAAAAGTAGTTGAACCTATTAAAGTTGAAAGAAAAGACTATCACTTATAATGTTGATCCTATTGTTCCTACCGCTTATATTGAGAAACCACCTTTCCCTGTTAGAATAAAGGATCATGTTAAAGCTTCAACTGTGGTTTGTAAGAGTAATGCTAGAACACCTACACCCTCTGAGCAAATTAAAGTTGAACCTAGTATTGCTATGGTTAAGGATCTCTTGGTCGATAATATTGATGGGCATGTTATTTACTTCTGTGATGAAGCTGCTAGAATTGCTAGACCCGATACTAAAAATAAACATAGACCCGTTGTTGGCATGCTTGTTTTTTCTGTTAAAATAGGGGATCACTATTATCATGGCTTATGTGATATGGGTGCTAGTGTCAGTGCAATACCTTATACTTTATATAAAGAAATTATGCATGATATTGCACCTGTTGAGATAGAAGATATTGATGTTACTATTAGGCTTGCCAATAGAGATACTATTTCACCAACTGGGATTGTTAGAGATGTTGAAGTCTTGTGTGAGAAAATTAAATATCCTACTGATTTTCTTGTTCTTGCTTCCCCACAAGATGACTTTTGTCCCATTATATTTGGTAGACCCTTCTTGAATACTGTTAATGCTAAGATAGACTGCGAAAAGGATATTGTTACTGTTGGTTTAGGGGATATGTCTCATGATTTTAATTTTGCTAAATTTCATAGACAACCCCATGATAAAGAATTGCCTAGTAAAGATGAAATTATTGGTCTTGCTTCTATTGCCGTGCCTCCTAATGATCCTTTAGACCAATATTTGCTAGACCATGAAAATGAAATGTTTATGAATGAAAGAAGGGAAATAGATGAAGTATTATTTAAACAGGGACCTATTTTGAAACACAACTTGCCTGTTGAAATTCTAGGGATCCTCCTCCACCCAAGGGTGATCCCGTGTTTGAGCTTAAACCATTACCTGATACTCTTAAATATGCTTATCTTGATGAAAAGGAGATATATCATGTTATTATTAGTGCTAACCTTTCAGAGCAGGAAGAAGATAAATTATTGAAAACTCTGAAGAAGCACCGTGCTGCTATTGGATATACTCTTGATGATCTTAAGGGCATTAGTCCCACTCTATGCCAGCACAAAATAAAATTGGAGAAAGACGTAAACCGGTTGTTGATCACCAACGATGGTTAAATCCTAAGATGAAAGAAGTGGTAAGAAATGAAATACTAAAGCTTCTGGAGGCAGGTATAATTTATCCTATTGCTGATAGTCAGTGGGTAAGTCCTGTCCATTGTGTCCCTAAGAAGGGAGGTATTACTGTTGTTCCTAATGATAAAGACGAATTGATCCCACAAAGAATTGTTACAGGTTATAGAATGGTAATTGATTTCCAAATTAAATAAAGCTACTAGAAAAGGATCATTACCCTTTACCTTTTATTGATCAAATGCTAGAAAATTTATCCAAACATACACATTTTTGCTTTCTAGATGGTTATTCTGGTTTCTCTCAAATACCTGTGTCGAAAGAGGATCAGGAAAAGACCACTTTTACTTGCCCTTTCGGTACCTTTGCTTATAGACGTATGCCTTTTGGTTTATGTAATGCACCTGCTACCTTTCAAAGATGTATGATTACTATATTTTCTACCTTTTGTGAAAAGATTGTTGAGGTTTTCATGGATGATTTCTCCATGTATGGAACTTCTTTTGATGATTGCTTAAGCAACCTTCATCGAGTTTTGCAAAGATGTGAAGAAACTAATCTTGTCTTGAATTGGGAGAAGTGCCACTTTATGGTTAATGAAGGTATTGTCTTGGGACATAAAATTTCTAAAAGAGGTATTGAAGTTGATAAAGCTAAAGTTGATGCTATTCAAAAGATGTCGTGTCCTACGGACATTAAAGGTATAAGAAGTTTCCTTGGTCATGCCGGTTTTTATAGGAGGTTCATTAAAGACTTCTCAAAAAATTAGGCCTCTAACTAATCTCTTACAAAAAGATGTTCCTTTTGTCTTTGATGATGATTATGCAGAAGCATTTGAAATACTTAAGGAAGCTTTGATTTCTGCACCTATTGTTCAGCCACCTGATTGGAATTTACCCTTTAAAATTATGTGTGATGCTAGTGATTATGCTGTAGGTGCTGTTCTAGGACAAAGAGTTGATAAGAAATTAAATGATATCCAATATGCTAGTAAAACTCTAGACAGTGCCCAGAGAAATTATGCTACTACTGAAAAATATTTTTTAGCAGTTGCATTTGCTTGTGATAAGTTGAGATCTTATATTGTTGATTCAAAAGTAACTATTCACACTGATCATGCTGCTATTAAATACCTTATGGAAAAGAAAGATACTAAACCTAGACTTATTAGATGGGTTATTTTGCTACAAGAATTTGATTTGCATATTATTGATAGGAAGGGAGCTGAGAACCCCATTGCAGACAACTTGTCTAGGTTAGAAAATGTTTTTGATGACCCACTCCCTATTGATGATAGTTTTCCTGATGAACAATTAGCTGTCATAAATGCTTCTTGTACTGCTCCATGGTATGCTGATTATGCTAATTACATTGTTGCTAAATTTATACCACCTAGTTTCACATACTAGCAAAAGAAAAAGGTTTTCTATGATTTGAGACATTACTTTTGCGATGACCCACACCTTTATAAAGAAGGAGTAGATGGTGTTATTAGACGTTGTGTACCTGAGCATGAACAGGAACGGATCCTACACAAGTGTCACTCTGAGGCTTATGGAGGACACCACGCTGGAGATAGAAATGCACATAAGGTATTACAATCCGGTGTTTATTGGCCTACTCTTTTCAAAGATGCTCGTAAGTTTGTCTTGTCTTCTGATGAATGTTAAAGAATTGGTAATATTAGTAAACGTCAAGAAATGCCTATGAACTATTCACTTGTTATTGAACCATTTGATGTTTGGGGCTTTGATTATATGGGACCGTTTCCTTCCTCTAATGGGTATACACATGTTTTAGTTGCTGTTGATTATGTTACTAAGTGGGTAGAAGCTATTCCAACTAGTAGTGATGATCATAACACCTCTATTAAGATGCTTAAAGAAGTTATTTTTCCGAGGTTTGGAGTCCCTAGATACTTAATGACTGATGGTGGTTCACATTTTATTCATGGTACTTTTCGTAAAATGCTTGCTAAGTATGATGTTAATCATAGAATTGCATCTCCATACCACCCACAGACTAGTAGTCAAGTAGAACTGAGTAATAGAGAGATTAAATTAACTTTGTAAAAGACTGTTAATAGATCTAGAAAGAATTGGTCCAAGAAACTTGATGATGCATTATGGGCCTATAGAACTGCATATAAAAATCCTATGGGTATGTCTTCGTATAAAATGGTTTATGGAAAAGCATGTCATTTACCTCTCGAACTAGAACATAAGGCATATTGGGCCATTAAAGAGCGCAATTATGATTTCAAACTTGCCGGTGAGAAGAGACTATTTGACATTAGGTCACTTGATGAGTGGAGAACCCAGGCCTATGAGAATGCCAAACTGTTTAAAGAAAAATTTAAAAGATGGCATGACAAAAGGATACAAAAGCGTGAGTAGGTGATTATGTTTTGTTATACAACTCTCGTTTAAGACTTTTTGCAGGAAAACTCCTCTCTAAATGGGAAGGTCCTTTCGTTATCGAGGAGGTCTATCGTCCCGGTGCCATAAAAATCAACAACTTCGAAGGCACAAATCCGAAGGTGGTGAACGGTCAAAGAATCAAACATTATATCTCAGGTAATCTCATAAATGTTGAAACCAATGTTATTGACACCGTAACCCCGGAGGAGTACATAAGGGACACTTTCTAGAAAGTTTCAGACTCCAAAAAGGACTAGGTATGTGGTACGGTAAGTAAGCCGACTCCAAAACAGTTCTGACATCATTTTTTCTCCGTTTTGGAATACTTAAGAAAATAGGAAAATAAGAAGTAGTCCGGAAAGGACACGAGGCATCCACGAGGGTGGAGGGCGCGCCCTGCCCCCCTAGGCGTGCCCCCTGCCTCATGGGCACCTCGTGTGCCCTTCAAACTCCGTTTTCTTGCACGATATTTCTTTTGGTCGGTAAAAATTCGTTATATAATCTCCCGAAGGTTTTGACCACCGTACCACGACAAAATCCTTTGTTTTTGTTTTGAGTTGTTTCTGCCGCAGGTTAGAGCAATATATCGCCCCAGGATTCGAAGGGAGAAAGCTATGTGGCTGATTTCCTTGCAGAACCTAAGGTCTACGGGGACTTGGAGCATTGTGCTTGGACCACGGAGGAAGAAGAAGACTATGATCCTAGGGGAAAGGAGGAGACGAGCTCAGATGAAGATGAAGTCCCATTACCTCAACCTGGGGACATGCATCTGGATTTCAAAAAGTCAAGCCTCCCTAATAGAGCAAAGAAACCTAATATCGAGTTTATCCCTTTTCGCCTCTTGTACGAGAGCAAACATGAACTATGCAAAAAGATATTAAACCTTGAGCAGGAGATCGATGACCTAAGGGAGCAAAATTCTATCCTCAAGCGCAAATTAAGGAAGAAGCCTACGTCATCAACAACTCCATCATCACCACCTCTGAAGAAAGAGACATAAACACATGGGTATGGGCACTCCCCTTGGCAATTGCCAAGCTTGGGGGAGGTGCCCCGGTATCGTATCACCATCACACTTCTATCTTTACCGTTTTCTTAGTTCGATCCTTTTGGTTATATCTTGATCTAGTAGAATAAAGTTTAGTATGATCTAGCTTTGAGTTTTTGTGTTGATCCTTATCTATGTAATCGAGTTCGTGGGCTATATATAATAAAGATTAGCCTTGAGTCGAGGGCTTGGTTATCTTGCTATGATCTTGAGGGAATAAAAGAAAAAAGAAAGAATAAAAAGAAATAAAGAGATCATATTGATCTTATGGAGAGTAATGACTTCACATATAAAGAGTATGATGAATAAAAGTTGTTAAGAGTTGACAAACATAGTTTTGCCCATCGTTGCAATTAATAGGAAGTACTAAAGAAAGAGAGGTTTTCACATATAAATATACTATCTTGGACATCTTTTATGATTGTGAGCACTCATTAAAATACGACATGCTAAAAATTTGATGTTGGACAAGGAAGACAACGTAATGGGTTATGTTTTCTTATATCCGGAATAAATTATATTGTCATGGATCATCCAACATGTTGAGCTTGCCTTTCCCCCTCATGCTAGCCAAATTCTTTGCACCAAGTAGAGATACTACTTGTGCTTCCAAATATCCTTAAACCCAGTTTTGCCATGAGAGTCCACCATATCTACCTATGGATTGAGTAAGATCCTTCAAGTAAGTTGTCATTGTTGCCAGCAATAAAAATTGCTCTCTAAATATGTATGATCTATTAGTGTGGAGAAAATAAGCTTTATACGAGCTTGTGATATGGAAGAAATAAAAGCGACGGACTGCATAATAAAGGCCCCTATCACAAGTGGCAATATAAAGTGACGTTCTTTTGCATTAAGATTTTGTGCATCCAACCATAAAAGCACATGACAACCACTGCTTCCCTTTGCGAATGGCCTATATTTTATTTTTGTCTTATACCTTATACAAGAGTCATGGTGATCTTCACCTTTCCTTTTTACACTTTATCCTTTGGCAAGCACTATGTATTGGAAAGATCCTGATATGTATATCCAATTGGATGTGGGTTTTCATAAAGCATTATTGTTGACATTACCCTTGAGGTAAAAGGTTGGGAGGCAAAACTATAAGCCCCTATCTTTCTCCGTGTCCTGTT
Organism: Triticum urartu; assembly: GCF_003073215.2. Classification (NCBI taxonomy): domain Eukaryota; kingdom Viridiplantae; phylum Streptophyta; class Magnoliopsida; order Poales; family Poaceae; genus Triticum; species Triticum urartu. The sequence goes on from NC_053024.1 coordinate 617,455,020, forward strand.
AAAACTTCATACCCATAAATATTGCATGAGTGTTCGCAATTATGAAAGACTAAATGATAGTTGAGTATGTGGACTTGCTGAAAAGCTCTTATATTGACTCTTTCCGATGTTATGATAAATTGCAATTGCTTCAATGACTAAGATTATAATTTGCTAGTTTTTCAATGAAGTTTCTGATTCATACTTTACATTGTGAATAGATTGTTACTTCAGCATAAGAAATCATATGGCAATATATATAGGTTGCTATTCTAAGAATGATCATGATGCCCTCATGTCCGTATTTTATTTTATCGACACCTCTATCTCTAAACATGTGGACATATTTTTCGATATCGGCTTCCGCTTGAGGACAAGCGAGGTCTAAGCTTGGGGGAGTTGATACGTCCATTTTGCATCATGCTTTTATATCGATATTTATTGCATTATGGGCTGTTATTACACATTATGTCACAATACTTATGCATTTTCTCTCTTATTTTACAAGGTTTACATGAAGAGGGAGAATTCCGGCATGTGGAATCCTAGGCTGGAAAACTCCAAAAGTCCTGAAACTCCACGAAAGTCAGTTTTGGAATATATTAAAGATATTGGGCGAAGAAAGCACCAAAGGGGGCCACCCACTCTCCACGAGGGTGGGGCGCGCCCCTGCCTCATGGACCACCTGGAAGCCCCTCGATGCCCATCTTCTGGTATAAGGTGTCTTTTGCCCTGGAAAAAAAATCAAAAGGAAGCTTTCGGGACAAAGTGCCGCCATCTCGAGGCGGAACCTTGGTGGAACCAATCTAGGGCTTCGACGGAGCTGTTCTGTCGGGGAAACATCCCTCCGGGAGGGGGAAATCGTCACCATCGGCATCACCATCGATCCTCTCATCGGGAGGGGGTCAATCTCCATCAACATCTTCATCAACAGCATCTCCTCTCAAACCCTAGTTCATCTCTTGTATCCGATCTTTGTCTCAAAACCTCAGATTGGTACCTGTGGGTTGCTAGTAGTGTTGATTACTCCTTGTAGTTGATGCTAGTTGGTTTATTCGGTGGAATAGTATATGTTCAGATCCTTTATGCACATTAATACCCCTCTGATTATGAACATGAATATGATTTGTGAGTAGTTACGTTTGTTCCTGAGGACATGGGAGAAGTCTTGTTATAAGTAGTCATGTGAATTTGGTATTGGTTCGATATTTTGATGAGATGTATGTTGTCTTTCCTCCAGTGGTGTTATGTGAACGTCGACTACATGACACTTCACCATTGTTTGGGCCTAGGGGAAGGCATTGGGAAGTAATAAGTAGATGATGGGTTGCTAGAGTGACATAAGCTTAAACCCTAGTTTATGCGTTGCTTCATAAGGGGCTGATTTGGATCCATATGTTTCATATTGTGGTTAGGTTTACCTTAATTATTCTTTCGTAGTTGCAGATGCTTGCGAGGGGGGTTAATCATAAGTGGGATGCTTGTCCAAGGAAGGATAGTATCCAAGTGATATGTCTCCATCGTATCTACTTTTCCAAACACTTTTGACCTTGTTTCGGACTCTAACTTGCATGATTTGAATGGAACTAACCCAGATTGACGCTGTTTTCAGCAGAATTGCCATGGTGTTATTTTTGTGCAGAAATAAAAGTTTCCCAGAATGACCTGAAAATTAACGGAGAATATTTTTGGAATATATAAAAAATACTGGCGAAAGAATCTACATCAGGGGGCCCACACCCTGTCCACGAGGGTGGGGCGCGCCCACCCCCCTCCCTTGTGGGCCCCCTGATGCTCCACCAACCTCAACTCGAACTCTATATATTCATGTTCGAGGAGACAAAAATCAGAGAGAATGATTCATCGCGTTTTACGATATAGAGCCACCGCCAAGCCCTAATCTCTCTCGGGAGGACTGATCTGGAGTCTGTTCGGGGCTCCGGAGAGGGGAATCCATCGCCATCGTCATCATCAACCTTCCTCCATTACCAATTTCATGATGCACATCACCGCGCGTGAGTAATTCCATCGTAGACTTGCTGGATGGTGATGGGTTGGATGAGATTTATCATGTAATCAAGTTAGTTTTGTTAGGGTTTGATCCCTAGTATCCATTATGTTCTGAGATTGATGTTGCTATGACTTTACTACGCTTAATGCTTGTCACTAGGGCCCGAGTACCATGATTTCAGATCTGAACCTATTATGTTTCCATGAATATATGTGAGTTCTTGATCCTATCTTGCAAGTCAATAACCTATTGTGTGTTATGATCCGTTAACCTCGAAGTGACAATAATCGGGATTCTTACCGGTGATGACTGTAGTTTGAGGAGTTCATGTATTCACTAAGTGTTAATGCTTTGGTCTGGTACTCTATTAAAAGGAGGCCTTAATATCCCTTAGTTTCCAATAGGACCCCGCTGCCACGGGAGGGTAGGACAAAAGATGTCATGCAAGTTCTTTTCCATAAGTACGTATGACTATATTCGGAATACATGCCTACATTACATTGATGAACTGGAGCTAGTTCTGTGTCACCCTATGTTATAACTGTTGCATGAGGAATCGCATCCGACATAATTATCCATCACTGATCCATTGCCTACGAGCTTTTCACATATTGATCTTTGCTTAGTTACTTTTCTGTTGCCACTGTTACAATTACTATAAAACTGCTACTGTTACTTTTGCTACCGTTACCGCTACTATCATATTACTTTGCTACTAAATACTTTGCTACTAAATACTTTGCTGCAAATATTAAGTCTTTCAGGTGCGGTTGAATTGACAACTCAACTGTTAATACTTGAGAATATTCTTTGGCTCCCCTTGTGTCGAATCAATAAATTTGGGTTGAATACTCTACCCTCGAAAACTGTTACGATCCCCTATACTTGTGGGTTATCACCAAGCACCGGTCCACCCACATATCAAATTATCAAAGTAACGAACGCGAATCATATGAGCATGATGAAAACTAGCTTGACGATAATTCTCATGTATCCTTGGGAGCGCTTTCCTTTATATAAGAGTTTGTCCAGGCTTGCCCTTTGCTACAAAAAGAATTGGGCCACCTTGTTGCACCTTGTTTACTTTTGTTACTTGTTACCCGTTACGAATTACCTTATCACAAAACTATCTGTTACCGATAATTTATGTGCTTGCAGAGAATACCTTACTAAAAACTGCTTGTCATTTCCTTCCGCTCCTCGTTGGGTTCGACACTCTTACTTATCGAAAGGACTATGATAGATCCCCTATACTTGTGGGTCATCAAGACTCTTTTCTGGCGCCGTTGCCGGGGAGTGAAGCTCTTTTGGCAGGTGGAATTTCGTAAGGAAAAATTTATATAGTGTGCTGAAATTTACTGTCACTTGTTACTATGGAAAATAATCCTTCGAGGGGCTTGTTCGGGGTATCTTCACCCCGACTAGTAGAGAAAAGAGTTGCTCCTCAACCTACTGAACCTACTGAACCTACTGAAATTGTTTACTTTGAAATTCCTTCGGGTATGATAAAGAAACTGCTGGCTAATCCTTTTACAGGAGATGGAACATTACATCCCGATATGCACCTAATCTATGTGGATGAAGTTTGTGGATTATTTAAGCTTGCAGGTATGCCCGAGGATGTTATCAAGAAGAAGGTATTCCCTTTATCTTTGAACGGAAAGGCATTGACATGGTTTAGCCTATGTGATGATATTGGATCATGGAACTACAACCGATTGAAATTGGAATTTCATCAGAAGTTTTATCCTATGCATCTGGTTCATCGTGATCGTAATTATATATATATAATTTTTGGCCTCGCGAAGGAGAAAGTATCGCTCAATCTTGGGGGAGGCTTAAGTCAATGTTATATTCATGCCCCAATCATGAGCTCTCAAGAGAAATTATTATTCAAAACTTTTATGCTCGGCTTTCTCTCAATAATCGCTCCATGCTCGATACTTCTTGTACTAGTTCTTTTATGATGAAGACTACTAAATTCATATGGGATTTATTGGAAAGAATTAAATGCAACTTTGAAGATTGTGAACTCGACGAAGGTAAGGAGTCAGGTATAACACCTAAGTTTGATTGTGTTAAATCTTTTATGGATACCGATGCTTTTCATGAATTTAGCACTAAATATGGACTTGACTCTGAGATAGTAGCTTCTTTATGTGAATTATTTGCTACTCATGTTGATCTCCCTAAGGAGAAGTGGTTTAAATATCATCCTCCCATTGAAGTAAAAGTAGTTGAACCTATTAAAGTTAAAGAAAAGACTATCACTTATAATGTTGATCCTATTGTTCCTACCGCTTATATTGAGAAACCACCTTTCCCTGTTAGAATAAAGGATCATGTTAAAGCTTCAACTGTGGTTTGTAAGAGTAATGCTAGAACACCTACACCCTCTGAGCAAATTAAAGTTGAACCTAGTATTGCTATGGTTAAGGATCTCTTGGTCGATAATATTGATGGGCATGTTATTTACTTCTGTGATGAAGCTGCTAGAATTGCTAGACCCGATACTAAAAATAAACATAGACCCGTTGTTGGCATGCTTGTTTTTTCTGTTAAAATAGGGGATCACTGTTATCATGGCTTATGTGATATGGGTGCTAGTGTCAGTGCAATACCTTATACTTTATATAAAGAAATTATGCATGATATTGCACCTGTTGAGATAGAAGATATTGATGTTACTATTAGGCTTGCCAATAGAGATACTATTTCACCAACTGGGATTGTTAGAGATGTTGAAGTCTTGTGTGAGAAAATTAAATATCCTACTGATTTTCTTGTTCTTGCTTCCCCACAAGATGACTTTTGTCCCATTATATTTGGTAGACCCTTCTTGAATACTGTTAATGCTAAGATAGACTGCGAAAAGGATATTGTTACTGTTGGTTTAGGGGATATGTCTCATGATTTTAATTTTGCTAAATTTCATAGACAACCCCATGATAAAGAATTGCCTAGTAAAGATGAAATTATTGGTCTTGCTTCTATTGCCGTGCCTCCTAATGATCCTTTAGACCAATATTTGCTAGACCATGAAAATGAAATGTTTATGAATGAAAGAAGGGAAATAGATGAAGTATTATTTAAACAGGGACCTATTTTGAAACACAACTTGCCTGTTGAAATTCTAGGGATCCTCCTCCACCCAAGGGTGATCCCGTGTTTGAGCTTAAACCATTACCTGATACTCTTAAATATGCTTATCTTGATGAAAAGGAGATATATCATGTTATTATTAGTGCTAACCTTTCAGAGCAGGAAGAAGATAAATTATTGAAAACTCTGAAGAAGCACCGTGCTGCTATTGGATATACTCTTGATGATCTTAAGGGCATTAGTCCCACTCTATGCCAGCACAAAATAAAATTGGAGAAAGACGTTAAACCGGTTGTTGATCACCAACGATGGTTAAATCCTAAGATGAAATAAATGGTAAGAAATGAAATACTAAAGCTTCTGGAGGCAGGTATAATTTATCCTATTGCAGATAGTCAGTGGGTAAGTCATGTCCATTGTGTCCCTAAAAAGGGAGGTATTACTGTTGTTCCTAATGATAAAGACGAATTGATCCCACAAAGAATTGTTACAGGTTATAGAATGGTAATTTATTTTCGCAACTTAAATAAAGCTACTAGAAAGGATCATTACCCTTTACCTTTTATTGATCAAATGCTAGAAATATTATCCAAACATACACATTTTTTGCTTTCTAGACGTTTATTTTGGTTTCTCTCAAATACCTGTGTCGAAAGAGGATCGGGAAAATACCACTTTTACTAGCCCTTTCAGTACCTTTGCTTATAGAAGTATACCTTTTGGTTTATGTAATGCACCTGCTACCTTTCAAAGATGTATGATTACTATATTTTCTACCTTTTGTGAAAAGATTGTTGAGGTTTTCATGGATGATTTCTCCATGTATGGAACTTCTTTTGATGATTGCTTAAGCAACCTTCATCGAGTTTTGCAAAGATGTGAAGAAACTAATCTTGTCTTGAATTGGGAGAAGTGCCACTTTATGGTTAATGAAGGTATTGTCTTGGGACATAAAATTTCTAAAAGAGGTATTGAAGTTGATAAAGCTAAAGTTGATGCTATTCAAAAGATGTCGTGTCCTACGGACATTAAAGGTATAAGAAGTTTCCTTGGTCATGCCGGTTTTTATAGGAGGTTCATTAAAGACTTCTCAAAAAATTAGGCCTCTAACTAATCTCTTACAAAAAGATGTTCCTTTTGTCTTTGATGATGATTATGCAGAAGCATTTGAAATACTTAAGGAAGCTTTGATTTCTGCACCTATTGTTCAGCCACCTGATTGGAATTTACCCTTTAAAATTATGTGTGATGCTAGTGATTATGCTGTAGGTGCTGTTCTAGGACAAAGAGTTGATAAGAAATTAAATGATATCCAATATGCTAGTAAAACTCTAGACAGTGCCCAGAGAAATTATGCTACTACTGAAAAATATTTTTTAGCAGTTGCATTTGCTTGTGATAAGTTGAGATCTTATATTGTTGATTCAAAAGTAACTATTCACACTGATCATGCTGCTATTAAATACCTTATGGAAAAGAAAGATACTAAACCTAGACTTATTAGATGGGTTATTTTGCTACAAGAATTTGATTTGCATATTATTGATAGGAAGGGAGCTGAGAACCCCATTGCAGACAACTTGTCTAGGTTAGAAAATGTTTTTGATGACCCACTCCCTATTGATGATAGTTTTCCTGATGAACAATTAGCTGTCATAAATGCTTCTTGTACTGCTCCATGGTATGCTGATTATGCTAATTACATTGTTGCTAAATTTATACCACCTAGTTTCACATACTAGCAAAAGAAAAAGGTTTTCTATGATTTGAGACATTACTTTTGCGATGACCCACACCTTTATAAAGAAGGAGTAGATGGTGTTATTAGACGTTGTGTACCTGAGCATGAACAGGAACGGATCCTACACAAGTGTCACTCTGAGGCTTATGGAGGACACCACGCTGGAGATAGAAATGCACATAAGGTATTACAATCCGGTGTTTATTGGCCTACTCTTTTCAAAGATGCTCGTAAGTTTGTCTTGTCTTCTGATGAATGTTAAAGAATTGGTAATATTAGTAAACGTCAAGAAATGCCTATGAACTATTCACTTGTTATTGAACCATTTGATGTTTGGGGCTTTGATTATATGGGACCGTTTCCTTCCTCTAATGGGTATACACATGTTTTAGTTGCTGTTGATTATGTTACTAAGTGGGTAGAAGCTATTCCAACTAGTAGTGATGATCATAACACCTCTATTAAGATGCTTAAAGAAGTTATTTTTCCGAGGTTTGGAGTCCCTAGATACTTAATGACTGATGGTGGTTCACATTTTATTCATGGTACTTTTCGTAAAATGCTTGCTAAGTATGATGTTAATCATAGAATTGCATCTCCATACCACCCACAGACTAGTAGTCAAGTAGAACTGAGTAATAGAGAGATTAAATTAACTTTGTAAAAGACTGTTAATAGATCTAGAAAGAATTGGTCCAAGAAACTTGATGATGCATTATGGGCCTATAGAACTGCATATAAAAATCCTATGGGTATGTCTTCGTATAAAATGGTTTATGGAAAAGCATGTCATTTACCTCTCGAACTAGAACATAAGGCATATTGGGCCATTAAAGAGCGCAATTATGATTTCAAACTTGCCGGTGAGAAGAGACTATTTGACATTAGGTCACTTGATGAGTGGAGAACCCAGGCCTATGAGAATGCCAAACTGTTTAAAGAAAAATTTAAAAGATGGCATGACAAAAGGATACAAAAGCGTGAGTAGGTGATTATGTTTTGTTATACAACTCTCGTTTAAGACTTTTTGCAGGAAAACTCCTCTCTAAATGGGAAGGTCCTTTCGTTATCGAGGAGGTCTATCGTCCCGGTGCCATAAAAATCAACAACTTCGAAGGCACAAATCCGAAGGTGGTGAACGGTCAAAGAATCAAACATTATATCTCAGGTAATCTCATAAATGTTGAAACCAATGTTATTGACACCGTAACCCCGGAGGAGTACATAAGGGACACTTTCTAGAAAGTTTCAGACTCCAAAAAGGACTAGGTATGTGGTACGGTAAGTAAGCCGACTCCAAAACAGTTCTGACATCATTTTTTCTCCGTTTTGGAATACTTAAGAAAATAGGAAAATAAGAAGTAGTCCGGAAAGGACACGAGGCATCCACGAGGGTGGAGGGCGCGCCCTGCCCCCCTAGGCGTGCCCCCTGCCTCATGGGCACCTCGTGTGCCCTTCAAACTCCGTTTTCTTGCACGATATTTCTTTTGGTCGGTAAAAATTCGTTATATAATCTCCCGAAGGTTTTGACCACCGTACCACGACAAAATCCTTTGTTTTTGTTTTGAGTTGTTTCTGCCGCAGGTTAGAGCAATATATCGCCCCAGGATTCGAAGGGAAAAAGCTGTCAGTGGACATGACTTGTTTTGCTTAAGTATTTCACCCTTGTGGTTTGGGGTTGTAACTGTTACACAGAGCCGGATATAGTTTTTTTTGTTCAGCTACTTTGGAATATTCGGAGGAGAAACCCGCCTTGCAATGTCGAAGACAATTTGCGCGCCGGACACATCGACATTGAAGCCTGGTTCAGGGGCTACTGAGGGAGTTCTGGATTAGGGGGTCCCCGGGCGTACGGGCTATGTGACATGGGCCGGACTGATGGGTCATGAAGATACAAGATAGAAGGCCTTCCCCCGCGCCCAGATAGGACTCTCCTTTGCGTGGATGGCAAGCTTGGCGTTCAGATATGAAGATTCCTTTCTCTGTAAACCGACTTTGTACAATCCTAGGCCCCTCCGATGTCTATATAAACCGGAGGGTTTACTCCGTAGAGCCAATCATAATCATACAGGCTAGGCATTTAGGGTTTAGCCATTACGATCTCGAGGTAGATCAACTCTTGTAACCCCTATACTCATCAAAGTCAATCAAGCAGGAAGTAGGGTATTACCTCCATTAAGAGGGCCCGAACCTGGGTAAACATCGTGTCCCTTGTCTCCTGTTACCTTCGATCCTCGAACGCACAGTTCAGGACCCCCTACCCGAGATCGACCGGTTTTGACACCGACACCCGGGAGGCATGGTGTGCCCCTGCGGCCGCGTCCGGCCGGCTACCGCGATGATGCTGGAGGTAGTGACCTCCATGCAGCTTCGGTGTTGCCGCTCCCGTTTCCTTGCGCGTAATCTCAGTAAGACGACAAGGGTGGCGTCAAGACCGTGGTAGCGCGTGCTGGTGGGTGGCAAGCTGGTTGGAAGGCTTCGAATCGGTGAGGTAGTGGTGTTTTGGGTTTGGGAGAAATCCATGTCGGCTCATCTGGTACCAACGTGGTGACGCATGCGGGTGCCGCAATTTCTTCCTCAAGGGCGTCCAATGTACCCATTCCCACTCCCCTCCGTGTGCCGAGTAGATGTTTTGTGATCGTGATCGGGGAACCCTTTTGGGGAACTGTAGAGACATACGAGGAACCGGCCAAATCTTGTGGGCGTACATGTGTAAGTGTGTTCCATGCCACATGTACTATGTTGATACAATTTCTTTATCCCGGAACGTGTTCCATGACGGTCATGTGTTTTTTGGATGCAAATCAGTTCTTCGCCTCCGACTCCGAGACAGTACCACAGCACTGTAGCTACAGGAATGGTCACTCCCAAGAGAGCACGCACCATTTTTGATTTCCCATACACGAAGCCTGAGATATGCAACTGTAGGATACGATACGGTGCAACGAATGTGGCAGAACGGGACAAAACGGAACACAAAGGACAATGATTCCGTGGAAGATTTGATCTCCGATCCGCATACGCTCGGCACTCCTGCAGTGACAACTGATTGCATCGATCGGCCTGCCAAAAGACGGGAATCAAAGGATAGCTAGTAAGCAAAGTGACTTCACATCATCATCATCATCGGAATTGGATATCTCAATGATTGCACGCGGCCAAGGCCACTCGCTGCACGGAATCGTATGACTTTCCGACTGTCTACTATAAGAAGATTTGCCCGGTTCAAAAGAGAGAAGCGAATACCGCGACGTGCCTTCGACTTGTTCCAGTAATTACAGTCGTCGCTAGATAATCTACAAACCTGGATGTATTTTTTATTTCTGAAGTATCTTGACAGTGATGAATAAATTAAAAGTTTTGCTCGAAAAAGAAAGACCACTCCCTGCAGGGAATCATATTTGGAAGCGTACGCTTTAATTTCCTTATCCGAGGATGAAGCCGATGATGCGTATCACATCAACATATTGGCGTGGATGAGATGAGATCAGTAGGCACCTCCACCACGAGCTAGCTAGGATGAGTGGATCGCTAGGAATGCCCTGGGCCTGGCGGGCGGGATAAAGACGGCGATGAAATGGAAGACGGACGATCAAGGGGCCTACGGATCTGCGTGCCAATCTTTAGTTTTGGCCACTTCCGGACGGTACCAACCTACTACTCGCTGTCGATCGATCTAGTCCTTTGTGAATTGTGATCTATGCGTATGCTCGGGGCACTTGCGATTGCGGCGCACACATTCTCCTCGTGCGAGATCGACTCGTCCATCGTCCAGCATCACTGCACACAGATTAAGCGACCCACCGAACTGTAGCGGCATCCTCTTTCGGTAGGGTCCCGTCCTGGCCGTTTTTTCTTCCGAGGATTGTGATGCAAGCAAGGGCCAGGAGGCACGCGGGTGTTCGCGAATGGTCCCTACAGTAGTTAGGGCATCTCCATCGGCGACTCGTAGATTTTCTCCCACATTTATCCGTGAACAATTAGACCCGTCCATGAATACGGATGCAAGAAGCAACCATCTAACGCTGTTTGCATGTATTTCAACAACTTTTTGTATCAACCGGATGAAATTCACGCCAATACGATGCATTTCAAATAAACCGAATGATATTCATTACAATTTAGACATTTTTAACTAAAAACTATAACGGACTAAGGTAAAACTAGTCTACGCTGGCGCCGACGGATATCCATGCGCACGACCCGGATAGCCTTGACTAGTCTGCGGCCGACCACAGTGGATCTCCATTGTCTTCTCCATGTCCAGAAGCCCGCTCGCCGGAATACCGTGAGTCTCTGAGTATATGCTTCAGCGCAAAGGGCGGCTCGTTTCCCTATGTTCGGCGATGCCGCTCATCGGAGTCGAACCCCCGTGATGTACTTCAACCGGAGGGGAAAGGGACGACGATGGCCTGTGACTAGGCAAGACACCAACTGTGTACGCCGGCGTCGCCTCGGTGGTGGCCTTCATGGGACCCAAGCAGCGGCGGCCTCCCGTGTTGTACTTCTCAATGATGGCGGCTACCACAGACGTGATGGGCACTATTTCGTCCATCTATGCGAAGCCGGTTTCCTTCTCGACCCACAGGGTGCGGGCATACGTACGTTGACGGCGGATGGCGCGGCCCCGGGCATGAGAGGAACGGTACGACATGTTGGGCATAAGCCACCTCAGGACGCGTCGGGTGCGAGCCAGGGCGTGCCGGGTCCGTGGCCGTGCGTGTGTGTGCGTGCGTGCACACCAGTGCGTAGCTGTAGGCCTAGGTGGTTAGGATCCGCAGGCAACGCGTGAGATCGTTGCGGGCTCGGGCGACGTGAGCGCTATGTGCGCGGCGAGGGCGTGGTCCGAGCGGGCCGATCGGGGCATGCGGCTGGGTGGAGGGCGTGGGGATCATGCCCCAGCGCCGGCCCAGGTTTAAAAGCCTGGTGATGATCATTGTAATCACTTGTGGTCTAGGGTATCGAGTACGAGCTCGAGAAAATATATGCCGTATGTGCGGCAGCGGGCATTCGAGCGCCCGGGAAAACTCCTGTGTCCACTCCTTCCATCCCTCTTCTTCCTCTGGTGATCTAGTTTAGAGAGAGACAGAGAGGTGCAGAGAGAGAGAGAGGACTAGCTAGGGTTCGGCAAGGCCACGGCAACAACAATTGGTATTCAGAGCCACAGGTTTCGAGGGGCGGCCGTGGCGCACGGCGGCGTCCGCGGCGCACGAGGTGACCGCGGCGGATATGGAGGCCATGGCACGTGGGGAGCGCGTGGTGACCTTGACGCACAGCGAGTTCACGGCCGTGCGGTGTGATGTCGTGCTCGAGACTAGCACGGCGGTCGCGGAGGCGAGGAGGCCGCGGAGGACCTGCGTGGTGGCGCAGAGGCTGCGGCAGCTCGGCGCGACGACCGTGGAGGTGCTGCGCTGCGGTTGACGGCGCAGCGGAGCAGGGCATAAGCGCGGCGGCGAGCCGGACGCGACCGGTGCGTGTTATGGGTACGCATCGGACGCGTTGGGCGCGTCGGGACCGCGGGAGTGGACCGCGTCGAGGCGCTGGACCTGGTTGCGCAGGCCGCGTACGTGCGCGGCGGGAGCGCGGGCCGGGAGCGCGGAGACGTGGGGAGTACGCGCGAAGGGCACGGCGGCACGGTGGCAGGCGTGGCAGCGACGTCAGGGCGGTGGCGGCTACAACAACGATGATGTCGACGGCGCGCCGGAGCGCGTGCTGCTGGCGGACGGCGGTGTCGAGGACGTCGGTCTCCTCTGAGTTCGTGGCTTAGGGGGGTGAGTGTTGGGCATAAGCCACCTCGGGACGCGTCGGGTGCGAGCCAGGGCGTGCCGGGTCCGTGGCCGTGCGTGTGTGTGCGTGCGTGCACACCAGTGCGTAGCTGTAGGCCTAGGTGGTTAGGATCCGCAGGCAACGCGTGAGATCGTTGCGGGCTCGGGCGACGTGAGCGCTATGTGCGCGGCGAGGGCGTGGTCCGAGCGGGCCGATCGGGGCATGCGGCTGGGTGGAGGGCGTGGGGATCATGCCCCAGCGCCGGCCCAGGTTTAAAAGCCTGGTGATGATCATTGTAATCACTTGTGGTCTAGGGTATCAAGTACGAGCTCGAGAAAATATATGCCGTATGTGCGGCAGCGGGCGTTCGAGCGCCCGGGAAAACTCATGTGTCCACTCCTTCCATCCCTTCTTCTTCCTCTGGTAATCTAGTTCAGAGAGAGACAGAGAGGTGCAGAGAGAGAGAGGACTAGCTAGGGTTCGGCAAGGCCACGGCAACAACACGACACGGAGTTGTCCACGGCAGCCACGATGCCCGTGCCGCCATGCTTCCCCGCGTGCCGGCCTGAAACAAATCGCCACTCCTCGGCGAGCTGGCTTGGAGCAGCAAGTTGTTGGACGACACGCTGCCTTGGAGTTTCTGCATCTACGAGCTAGCCTGCAGCGGCCTAGATCGTCGAGGGTGGTGGAGCAGAGCGTTGTCTGGCTCGTATCCGACAGGCTCGATGGGCCACCCAGTCGGCTTTGATGCCGGAGAACTCCTCTTCCTGCTCGCTGGATGCTATGGAGATTGTGGAGAAATGGTGCAAGAAGGAGATGGGAGCGGAGTGTGGTGCGATTTTTGACCGGCGCATGGCATCGTTTAAATAGCAGGTGGACGACCGAAGCCAACCGGGGTTGCGTTTAGTGACGGGCGGCTCACGAACGGACGTGTGGCCGGAGTAGGTTTCTCGGCACACATGTGAGGGTTTAAGAGTGGATGGCGTGCAGTCTGTGGCCGTTTGTATGCGGTGAGGAGGTGTGTTCAGCCAGGCGGCGCTCTCTCGGCCAGCGCGCCGCTTCAATGCTGGCAGTGAGAGGTCGTGCCTATCTGCGCCGTCCTTCCGTCCGGTCAAATCATGGCATCAATGTCGGCCGCTGCATGCTCTGGCCCGGCATGAATGTAGCGCAGGCGTTCGATGAAAAACGTGGGAGAAGCGGGTGGGTGGTTTTTTGTGGACGGCGGTCAGGCACAGGCACAACAGCTGTCTGGACGACCACAAAGCCCCCACGTTTTTTTTCGGTTTACGAGAGAAAATGCGTCTGAACAACCTGCGGACTGATACAGACCCGTGTTGAATGAGCTCTATAGTCCGGACGTGTGCGGTCGGTTTGAGGTTTGGCGGTGTAGATGCCCTTGGCTGGAGCAGGAGTATACTATGCATGTAGTATCCGTGACAAATTCTCCTCCCGTTTCCTTATTTGTTTGGACAGCAATGGGGAAGTGGTCGCTACCGGTGATGGGGCACGGGGCGGTGGCGACGTACAGTCAAACGACGCCCACCGTCCTCGCCTCCTCGGATCAACGCAACGGCGACCGGCAAGTTGCATATCTTAACTGTCTGACAAGGCATGCGTGCGGCGACGTCCCCGCCCGCCGCCCGCCCGCCCGCCCGCCCGCCGCCGCCATCTCAGAAGTGATGCGTGCATTGCATGGGACCTGCTCGCACCTGCACGAGAGAAGCACATGAGTGTGAGAAAAAACAGATTGGTGCTGGTGGAGCGTCAGAGACGGCTTCACAGGTGGGACTAGGACAATCATAGAGTACTTCCTCTTTAATTAGTAGGAGCACTGCCTAATCATCACATGTGGATTTCTCAGTCCTCCATCAATCAAAAAGAAGAAACGTGCACGTGGATTTCTTAGGAAATACAATTCTTGTTTCGTTTGGTGGCAAAGCTAAACCCACCAGTCACCATCTCAGTCATCACAGGCAAAGATGTCACTTTCGCACGGGCAGATACTTTGTATGGGAAGGTCTCGTTTTTCAGTTCTTTTTTGGTGCCCAAGAGAATTTCTAGAACATTGGCACGTATGGACTGATTCTATAAAACTTAGGGGGCAAAATAGATCAAAGTTTTGAAACGTATAGGAAAAAACCATGCTTGTCTTTATCAGGTAGAACTTATCCTTGTAAATTTTGGTTAAGAAAACATTATTATTTGCGGCCTGTGCGAGAATCACAAATAAGTTTCCCTTCATCTGCCGGATCACCGTATCCTGTTTCCGCTTGAGCTTGGCCACCCGAGCCGCCTCCACCGCTGCCTCCGACGCCTCGCGCTCCGACTGCTCAATGGCAAGCCGAAGCGCCTTAGCGTTCTTCCTCCGTAGCGAATGAAGGTCTGTCTCCGTCATCGTCAGCAACCGGCGGCAGACCCACGTGAGGAGTTGCTTGTCCTCGTTTGGGCTCAACCGGCAACCCGTGACCGTGGCACACGGATTGCTCCGCCGCGTCCCTCTACTTTGCCCGATGCCTCTCACGGCGGATGGCGCGCGTCCCCGATTTCGGCGCACACGTGCGGGCGGAGCGGGCACTAGCACCCACCACAGCCCGTGTGGAGCAGCGGCCGGTGGGGAAGGGAAAGGCATGGGGGCGGAGCGGACTGCACATCCCTCGCGAAGCTGTGCGCGGGCCGGGAGGGGCCAGCTCCAGCATCCGTGCTGCGCTGGCGCGTGAGCGGTGACGGTGCAGATCCGGAGCTGCCCCCCGTGCCCACCTTGGACCACTCCAATGCAATGCGGAGGCCCAACTCCTCCTCGACGTTAACGTTGGAGCTGAAGTGGCTGCCGGAGCTCGACATCATGCCGGATTCAATCAAAATCGGAGAGGGGGAGGAAAGGCGGAGCGAGAAAGGAGAATGGAGTGAGAGCTAGGGTTCAGAGAGGGGACGGATCGGGTTTTTTATGGGACGGTGCGGGGTCGGTGATGGGTCGGCCTGATGTGGGGGATGTGCCCGGACGCGCCCGGGCCGCCCCATATCCGCCCTAAACTTGGGCTGGATATGAGGGCGCTAGACAATCCGGACGTTTGAGGCCGATTTGAGGCGCCTAGGTGGGACGGTTTTTTATGACCAGTCGCTGATCCATCTGCCCGATCGGACGTTTGAGATAGGTTTGAGACGCCCAGCTGTAGATTCTCTTGTGATACAAGTTGCGTAACTTACTGTACTGAAATTCAGGTAGTGATTTCCTCAGAGGTTATTGTTTTTGAATTGTGATATTAATTTTGTTTCCAAAAACTCTGCAGAAGTTTGAAATACGCAAATTAGTTTGAAATGTATGCATACTCATATTTTTATATCTAAAAATGATTTTTCTTTCAAACCATGTAAGAGAACTGCATGTGATTCACTAAGAAGGAGAGCGCAATGTTGAAAACGACATCACCATTACACTGCGAGTCTACGACCCTTAGGGCATCTCCAACGGCAACCCGCAAAAATCCTTCCGCATCCATCCGTAAACAGGAGAGACCAGTTATCGGACACGGATGCGGGAGGCAGCCATCCAACGCTCGCCGCATACATTTTCACAACAACTCAAACTAACTGGACGAAATTCGTGCAAACCGATGGTTTTCATTCAGGTTCGGATATAATTTACATAAAAATCGATATTTCGACCGTTTAACTAAAAACTAAAAACTAAACCTAAACCCTATACTGGACGACCACCTCATATGTGTGGCCGCCCTGCCCTGCCACATCACCGTCTCCGTCATCATCATCATGGTGGTCCCTCCAGCGGTGGAACGACGCCGAAGGGCCGCGACAACCTTGCCCGGCGGCTGTCTATCGCTCGCAAAGGAGCTGCTCCACCTCTTGTTGCGCCGTGCGGAGGGCAGCCGCGGCCACTACCAATGAGTCCTGCAGAGCCCTAGCGGTGCCCTTGCCGCGACCGGCGTTCGCAGAGCAGCCGCTGAGTGGCCACTCCTCACTGATCTTGGCGAGCTCGCTGTCAAGGCGGCGACGGCGCCTGGCAAACGTCTCTGTGGTGGTGACGGAGCGATCGAGCGCCCATGCGGCGCTGAGGTCGGGGTCGTTCGAACCCACTCCAGCGCCACGTCCGTCTTGGCGAACTCGGAGCGGTGACCGGCATTATACCGGTTGTACCTCACCTGCCGTCGTGCCGCGCGCTCTGCCTCGGATACCACGGCCCGAGAGACGGAGGCATGGTTGTAACCACCGCCTCCAAGATAGTGAAGGATGCGTCCACGCGCATTGGCGATCGCGGGCGGCAGCTCTGAAGGAAATATGCCCTAGAGCGAATAATAAAGATATTATTTATTTTCTTATATCATGATAAATGTTTATTATTCATGCTAGAATTGTATTAACCGAAAACATAATACATGTGTGAATACATAGACAAACAGAATGTCACTAGTATGCCTCTACTTGACTAGCTCGTTGGTCAAAGATGATTATGTTTCCTAACCATAGACATGAGTTGTCATTTGATAAATGGGATCACATCATTAGGAGGATGATGTGACTGACTTGACCCATTCCGTTAGCTTAGCAGTTGATCGTTTTAGTTTACTGCTATTGCTTTCTTCATGACCTATACATGTTCCTATGACTATGAGATTATGCAACTCCCGATTATCGGAGGAACACTTTGTGTGCTACCAAACGTCACAACGTAACTGGGTGATTATAAAGGTGCTCTAAAGGTGTCTCCGATGGTACTTGTTGAGTTGGCATAGATCAAGATTAGGATTTGTCACTCCGATTGTCAGAGAGGTATCTCTGGGCCCTCTCGGTAATGCACATCGCTATAAGCCTTGCAAGCAATGCAACTAATAAGTTAGTTGCGGGATGATGCATTACGGAACGAGTAAAGAGACTTGCCGATAATGAGATTGAGCTAGGTATTGAGATGACAAAGGGAACAACATATGTTGTTATGCGGTTTGACCGATAAAGATCTTCATAGAATATGTAGGAGCCAATATGAGCATCCAGGTTCCGCTATTGGTTATTGACCGGAGACGTGTCTCGGTCATGTCTACATAGTTCTCGAACCCGTAGGGTCTGCACGCTTAACGTTCGGTGACGATCGGTAATATGAGTTTATGTGTTTCGATGTACCGAAGGTAGTTCGGAGTCCCGTATGAGATCGGGGACATGACGAGGAGTCTCAAAATGATCGAGACATAAAGATCGATATATTAGACGACTATATTCGGACATCGGAAAGGTTCCGAGTGATTCGGGTATTTTTCGGAGTACCGGAGAGTTACGGGAATTCGCCGGAGAGTGTATGGGCCTTATTGGGCTTTAGGGGAAAGATAGAGGGGAGGCTCCCCCCAAGGCTTAGTTCGAATTGGACTAGGGGGGAGGGGCTGCGCCCCCTCCTTCCTTCTCTTCTCTTTTCCCTTACCTTCTCTCCTACTCCTACAACATGGAAGGGGGGAATCCTACTCCCGGTGGGAGTAGGACTCCCCAGGGTGCGCCATAGTAGAGGGCCGGCCCTCCCCCTCCTCCACACCTTTATATATGGGGGAAGGGGGCACCCTTGGACACACAAGTTGATTGTTCCAAGCCGTGTGCGGTGCCCCCTCACCATAATCCACCCCGATCATATCGTAGCGGTGCTTAGGCGAAGCCCTGCGTTGGTAGCAACATCATCACCGTCATCACGCCGTCGTGCTGACGGAACTCTCCCGTGAAGCTCTGCTGGATCGGAGGTCATGGGACGTCATTGAGCTGAACGTGTGCTGAACTCGGAGGTGTCGTGCGTTCGGTACTTGGATCGGTCGGATCGTGAAGACGTATGACTACATCAACTGTGTTCTCATAATGCTTCCGCTTACGGTCTACGAGGATACGTAGACGATACTCTCCCCTCTTGTTCTTGTGCATCACCATGATCTTGCGTGTGCTAAGGAATTTTTTTGAAATTACTACGTTCCCCAACAGTGGCATCCGAGCCAGGTTTATGCGTAGATATTATATGCACGATGAAAGAACATGCGGTGCCCCCATGTTTGGTTTTGGTAATTGATGACAATCTTTATGGACTAATGGTTGCCTTGAGTTATATTTGAAGGTTTTGTCCATAGGCTTTTCTTGGAGTACATGTGTTGGTTTCAAGGAGAGTTTGTGTCGACCAAGGTGCTATTCAAGGAATTATTCAAAGATTGGTCATTTGAGAGTTGAGCTTATTGCAAGCGTGTCTTGAAGAAGAAGATTGTTTGATCATTCATGTTTACCTTCAAGACATCATCCAAATGAAGAGAGTTGGAAAGAATCAAGGTTGATCAAGACTAAGTCAAGAGTGAATCAAGTTGATCAACACACAAAGCGTACAAGATGTACAGAGGGATCAAGTGATCCCATGGTATGGTAAGCATTGTCCATTACGCTTTGTGTACTAACCCATGGTCTTCGTGAGAGTTCTTTGTGGGGTTAGGTTGCGGTGTGCAAATTCAAGTGAAGCATCACGAAGAGATCAAATGCTTGAAGCTTGCCGTCCATTGTGGTGACAATGGACTTGTGAAGATGTGCGGAAGAGTGGCTCACCCATAGTGGAGTATGGGGGAGCAATCAACTAGTCTTCATCGAGCCAACGCAATCAAGAAAGGTGATCCAACTTGAGGGAGTCAAGATCGTCATCATCTAGCTCAAGTGGATCATGTGCAAGGCAAAGGTTTGCCCTTGATAGGTTTTCTATTTTACCGGTCTCATGATGGTAGTTGGGAGACCGGGTTATAGGATCGATTGCCGTCTATCAAGGGGGGCTCTCGATGAGTAGCTTGATCGTATCATTCGTAGAGACCTCAAACCATTGCATCCTTACATCATCTTTCTTGGTTCTTGGTTGGTTCTCTTTTTGAGTCTTAGAGCTTATGGCCATCTTGATGACAAGCTTGAGTTCATCGAAAACGGAGTTTACATGCGTCTTCTATGATGTTTTCGGTGTTGGAGGTTTTACCGGTCTTATCCGAGGAAGGGTTCTCACCATTTTCTTTTGGGCCTTTTCTCATTTGCTTATTATTGGTATTTATATCAAGATTGTGTTAGCCCTTGTCTCTAGCTTTCCAACAAACTTGGTTTCGTCGAATTCGGAGTCCGTTTGCAGAAGTTATGGCTGTTTTTGTAAAGGCCGCAACGGTACTACCGTGGCTAGAGCGGATGTAATTTTTTACCACCGCTCCAGAGCAGTACTACCGTGGCTCCTGAGCGGTAGTACCGCTCCAGAGCAGTACTACCGCGGCTCCTAAGCGGTAGTACCGCTCCGGACCAAAATCTCGTGTTTTACTCAGCGGAAGTAGGCACGGAAGTAATTTTTTTGTACCGCTCGCAAGCAGTAGTACCGCTACCATTTGCGGTAGTACCATGAGGTCGAGCGGTAGTACCATGAGGACGAGCGGTAGTACCACTCCGGCGGTTCTACTGGCCTTTTGCCTCCTCGCTGTTGTTTTTCAGAGGGGTACTTCCACCCTAGCGGTAGTACCGCTCCTTGGAGCGGTAGTACCGCTCTGTGCGGGCTATGAGCATAACGGTTGGATTTTTCCCCACCTATAAAAGGGGGTCTTCTTCCCCAATGAACCCAATCTCTTGAGCTCGTTTTTGCCCCCATTGTTGACCTTCTTTGGGCTTGCTAACTCTCAATCCCTCCATGGATTCTTGCTAGTTTTTGAGGGAAAAAAGAGAGGAGATCTAGATCCACATTCCACCAATCACTTTCTCCTCTTTGTGAGGGGAACCCCTTGGATATAGATCTTGGAGTTCTTGGTGTTCTCCTTCTTGTTCTTCCTCTCATTTTCCTCCCTAGCATTAGTTGCTTCGGTGGGATTTGAGAGAGGACTTGGTCACTCCGTGTGCCCTTGCCATTGCATTTGGTGCATCGGTTTGAGTTCTCCACGTGATACGTGGAAGTTACAAGTTGAGAAGCTTATTACTCTTGGGTGCTTGGTACCCTTGAGCTTGTTCCTCTTGGGTGCTTGGGCGCCCTAGACGGTTGGTGGTGTTCGGAGCTCAATAATTGTGGTGTAAAGCTCCGCGCAAGCGTCGGAGTCTCCAATTAGGTTGTGGAGATCGCCCCGAGCAGTTTGACGGGTACCGGTGACCGCCCCCAAGGGTTGCCAAAGTGTAAGGGTTCGGTGACCGCCCCAAGGGTTGCCATTTGTACGGGTTCGGTGACCGTCCTTAAGGGTCCCTTAGTGGAATCACGGCATCTTGCATTGTGCGAGGGCGTGAGGAGATTACGGTGGCCCTAGTGGCTTCTTGGGGAGCATTGTGCCTCCACACCGCTCCAAATGGAGATTAGCATCCGCAAGGGTGTGAACTTCGGGATACATCGTCGTCTCCGCGCGCCTCGGTTATCTCTTACCCGAGCCCTTTACTTATGCACTTTACTTTGTGATAGCCATATTGTTTCTTGTCATATATCTTGCTATCACATAGTTGTTTATCTTGCTTAGTATAAGTTGTTGGTGCACATAGGTGAGCCTAGTTGTTGTAGGTTTTGTGTTTGAGAAATTAACCGCTAGGTTTATTCCGCATTTGTTCAAGCCTAAACCGTAATTATTTTAAAAACGCCTATTCACCCCCCTTCTAGGCGACATCCACGATCTTTCAATTGGTATCAGAGCCTCGTCTCTCTTTATTAGGCTTTACCGCCTAGAGAGTAAGGATGTCGACTAGGGGTTTAGGATTCTCTGACACTCTTAGTTTCGATGGCACAAATTTTGATGTTTGGGTAATTCGCATGCTTAATCTCTTTAGGGTCATGGACCCAAATTTAGAGTGAATTGTAGATATGGGTTTTTCTCCTCCAAAGGATCCCCAAAGATTATCTTTAGAGGATGAGAAAAATTCTTATCTCAATGCTCAAGCTTCTAATTGCTTTTCGATGCTTTGAGCAATGTAGTTTTATTTCAACTCATGTCGTTCCGGGATGCTCATGAGTTGTGGGCGAAGCTTCAAGATAAATATGGTGTGTCCAAGATTTGTGGGGATGATTGTTCTCCCTCCACTTCCGGTCGTACAGTCTTCTCAACTTCTTCTACTTCACCTACATGTGGTTTGCCACAAGGTAATGATATGGTGAGTAGTGTTGGTCATTGCAATGATGATAGTATGTTTATTGTGGATGATCCTTCATCTCTATCTTATTGCAATGCTCCTTCTTTGGGCTTTAACACTTCGAGCACTCCAAATATTTCACATGCTTGTGTTGATAGTCCTTGCATATCATGTAAAAATTGCTTGACTAAATCTCATGATGATATGCTTGCTATATCTTGTTGCCATGATGAAAATGCATGTATTTCCTCGAGTTGTTGTGCTAACAATGTAGAGGAAACCCAACACTCCATGGAACAAGATGTGGTCTTGGATGGTGCTTCAAGGGATCTGAAATCATCGTCTATTGCATTTTGCCTTATGGCCAAGGCTTCAAAGGTATCTCCCACTTTGAATCCCAATATATCTTGTGATGATATTGATGATGGCAAGAGTGATGATGATGTTGATTATGATGAAGAGAATGATGATGTTGCCTCCTTAAAAATTAAGGGGGAAATGATTTTTAAAGCTCTTCTTAAGAATAAATTTGCTCGTTCCAACTTCATGGAAATCATGTCTATTGCTACTGAGGGCAAGAAATATATTGATGAGTTGGAATCTCGTCTTGAGGAGCATGAGGTCACCATTGATAAAATGGAAGGTCATGAGCGTGATTACGCTAATGAGATTGCGGACCTCTCTCAAGCTCTTGAACTTGAACAAACCACCAAGGAATCTCTTGAGGAGACTTTTGCTCTAGAATTATCTAGAGTGAGGGAATCTCGTGATAGAGCTCTTTTGGTGGCCAATAATTTTGAAACTAAAAATGCTAATCTTGAAGTTGCTCATGCTAGACTCCTTGAGGATTTTGAGCACCTCGAAAATGGCTCAAGGGTCATTAAGGGTGAGCTCATCAAACTCACCGAGTCTCATGCTCAACTTGGAGCTTCTTATTTAAAAGAGCTTTCCAAGTTGTCCTCTCATCTTGTTGTTAATGATGATGCTTGTGCTACTAACTCTATTACTTGTGAAGCATCCATTTTGAAGGAGAATGTTGAGCTAAGGGCTCAACTTGAGTTGCTATCTAGCAATTATGGGATGTTGGAAGAAAATCATGTAAAGCTCACAAGTTCTCATGATGATCTTCTAGTATCCCATAATGTGCTAAAGATAGCTCATGAGGCCATGCTTGCTAAGGTAACATCTAGTGAGCCTCATGTGGATACTAGCAGTACTTTTGGTCAAAATGCTATATTGCCTTGTGCTAGTCCTCGTGATTCATCCATGCATAACATTGGTACATCTTGTGATGAATTTCTTTCCTTGCCTTGTTGCTCTAACGATGAAGCTTATACTTCCTCTAGTACTTGTGTTGAGACTAACCATGCAGAGGAAATCAAAGAGCTCAAGGCCCAAGTCACTTCTTTGAAGAAAGACTTGGAAAAGAGTCATGAAGGGAAATTCACACTCAACAATATCTTGAGTGTGCAAAAATCCCCCAATGACAAAGGTGGACTTGGATTCAACTCCAACAATAAGAAAAAGTCCAAAGTTAACAAAAGGAAGGGCCAAGAACAAGTCAAGAATTCGGCCAAGATTGTTTGCTTCAAGTGCAAAGTAGAAGGGCATCATGTTAGATCTTGCCCATTGAAGAAGAAGCCCATTAGTGACAAGCAACAAGGGAAGCGGCCACAAGTTCACTCTCATTCTCAACCTCAAGTTGAAGAAAGGCCTCTTCCCAAGAAAACTCAAGCTAATGCTTCTCAAGTTGAGAAATCAAGTGAGAAGAAAGTAAAGAGTAGACGTTGCTACCTATGTCGTGAAAAAGGTCACGTCGCTTCTTCATGCACAAATGGTACCTTATCCGACCCTATTCTAATTGATGATATCTATTCTCTTGGGAAGGATAAGTTTGGTAATGTGTTTGCCAAATTTGTTGGTGCTCAAAGTGGTGTCAAGAAAAGAACCATATTGTGACTAACCTCTTAGGACCCAACTTGGTTGGGGACCAACTAGCTCATACTTGATCAATAGGTGTTGTTGGAGGTCTTTGGAGACTTGGCTACATTATGAAGAATTAAGGGGACTTCATCATTCTTATTGTCTCAAGCCAAGTCATTCGGGTTATCAAGTTTCTATCTTATATCCAGTCTTCCTCCTTGCGGTAACTCGTGCTTAAATTGTTTACTTGAAAATTACTTGCCCCTTAGCATGTTGTGGTTTTGTACCTTGCATGTGCTTGTATATGTTGTGCTTCCAATTTGCTTATCTTGAGAGAAATCAAGTATGTGTATGTTGGTTTGCACATCATGTACGTGTGTGTTGTGTGTTGAGCCTTTTTGCATCTTGTTTATTTCTTAGTTGGCTCTTGTGAGAGATTAATGGAATATCCCATTATGGGGGAGTGATGTGCTTTGTGCACCTCACAATCCTATAAATGTGTGTACATGAGTAATACCATCTAGTATTTATATTTCAAGATTATCTAGTCACTATGTGGTATGTCTTCTCATGAGAAATTCAAATTCTAAATAGTCCATTAATTATCTCTTGTTGGATCCTTTTATTTGCCTCTTGTTTATCCTTAATTGGTATCACATTATGGGGGAGTAATATGCTATGTGTATATTCCTAGCCTAGAAAATGTGTACATTTGAGATATTGTCACCTAGTGTTGATATTGTAAATTATCTTGTTCCTAGGTGGCATGTTAGCTCTACACGTTGCTATTTGCTTGTGTTTGGTGTGAAGAGGATGTTGGATATCCTTGCAATCTACCACCGGGAATTATTTCCAAAAACTTATTGTCTTTTAACAATTGGTACTCACTTGTGTGGTAGAAATTATTGATCATCTTTACATTAGCCTTTGCTTTTATTTGCCGTATTTCTTGCCTAGGATTGTGTCAACTCCCATTGTATTCCATACCTCTTGTGGATCTTGTTATTTCCTTGAGCTTGTATATTGTTTGTATAGATATAGTTAAAGTGGTGATCCCATCTTGTGATTTTTGTATTCAAATGCAAATTCTCCACAATGCACAATGCTTGGGGGAGCTATCCTATTTTTCTTAGAACACTCACCTTGTGATCCTTTTCAAGTGTGTGTTGGTGGAATGCAAATCGTTTCTTTTGGTACTTTGTGCCATCATGAAACTTTGTAGAGCACTTGGTTTGTTTGGAACCATTCTCTCTTTTGGGAGTTTGACATCTTTCTTTTTGTGTATCAATGGATATCTCATTCCTTGATGTATCGTTTAATGATATCCTTCAAGTGATGATTTATTCATTTGGTATCCTTTCTTCACTTGGCATTTCTTTTTCTTTTGGTATCGGTTCTTGAAAGTCTTGAGCATGCATATTAACTTCATGTAGTTTCTTTGGCATGCTTTCCTTCTTTGACCCAATATATAGGGGAAACTCCACCAACTCTCAAATTGGATGAGATGTGCATGTAATTCATTTTCATATCTATGTGCACATATTTATGTGGAGTTTTTCCTATGTATTGTTGGTTCTCTAACTCTTTGGTCCCAATGAGTTTGGGTACCATTTTGTTTGTGTTGTTGTTCTAGGAACAATTGGAGATGCATTGGACGCTTGGCTCACTCACAAGGAAGATGGTGTCACCATGTACTTATTGGATTCAAGCTAGGATGATCAATGAACTACTATCTACCCTTAATTGGTATCTACTACATCCTTCCAATGATATCTCAGTAACAAGCATCTCTTCATGCATTCTTCCTTGCTTTCAACCTTGTGTAGGTTGCATCTTAGCATGATATTCATTCCATGTTGTGATACTTGTTTCCTTTCTCAAAGCATCTCAACGATGATCTCATATTACTAGTTGTGATGTCTTTGATGGTTGTGTAGTAGGAATTCATTTATATACAATAAGACCATATCTAGCCATGTGCTATGCTTTCAAGCAAATATCTTATTGGTATATTTATGATTTCCTTGTGGATATCTTGTTCTTTCCTTTTGTAACTATTTCGTGTGTATATCTTTCTTTGTAGATATATATCATCATGATTTCGTCTACCTAGAATCTTATACACTTGAGAGAAGTTGCATATCTAGTTGATATCCTTTCTTTCACATCCACCTTGTATTTCTTATGTTATTTCTTTGGTGGCTCCATGAAAGCTTTTGCCTTGAGTGTGTGTCTTATCTCGTTGCATCTTGATGCAATCTTGTGTGGTGAAGATTATTTTCGTCATGCTTATCTTTATGAGGCTTTTGCCATCTTAATTGGTATCCCTCGTCTTGATGAGGCTTTCATC
This sequence comes from Triticum urartu, assembly GCF_003073215.2. Classification (NCBI taxonomy): domain Eukaryota; kingdom Viridiplantae; phylum Streptophyta; class Magnoliopsida; order Poales; family Poaceae; genus Triticum; species Triticum urartu. Next base: position 617,480,967 of record NC_053024.1, read on the forward strand.
TTCTATCTTCACCATGGGTTGTCACAAGCATAGGTTCTTTATATGCTTATTAGTAAGCTTGTGAACCCATTTACTTGTTGTGTGTGTGAATGATAGGCCTTGCACTGTGTTGCCTCATTCTTTCAAGACTTTATTGATGCTTAATGCTCATCCGTACTTTAGTCTTCTCAAGTGCATTGCCTTGACTCACACACATCATTTTGGTTGAGCCCATTCTTAAGTTGCCTCTTTCACTTATTGCTCAACCATGTGTTTGTTACATGTACTAGGCTTAGTTTCCTATATGTTCACTTGCACTTGTTGTAAGTTTCTATTGATTTTGGGGGAGCTATGATCCTATTTTGTGCACTTTGTATCCAAATACAAAAATTCTTATGTGTGCACAAATCATGGGGAGCTTCTCTAGTTTCTTTAGAACACTCCTTTGCTCATATCATAATATCTTTACTCTTGTGGCTCGTAGGATCTTTGGTCTAGTTGTTTCAATTGATATCCATTGAATGCTTGCTTCAATTGGTATCTTTTGATTGCTTGATTGCTTGTTTCTCTCTTTGTTATGTCTTTGTGGCATATCTTTCTTTTGCAATCTTTGGGCCTCAATATAGTTTGTCTTCCTCCAAGTATTTACCGTTGGATATGTGTACTGCATTCCACTCTCTTGTTGAGAAATACACAACTTATGGAGGAACTCAATCTATAGTGGCCTTCTAAGCTTTTCGCCCATTTTGGCAATCGATGCCAATGGGGGAGAAGTTTCAGAGAGTTTTGTGGAGAAGTCTTTAGAGTTTTCTCCTTGCTTTGGTTTTGTTCCTAAGCATTTGCATCTCATACGCATGCATCATTGGTTGTTGCATTGCATGGTGATGCATAATTCCTTATATAAACTCTCTTGAAAGTGATTGTCATCAATTACCAAAATGGGGGAGATTGAAAGAACATGCGGTGCCCCCATGTTTGGTTTTGGTAATTGATGACAATCTCTATGGACTAATGGTTGCCTTGAGTTATATTTTAAGGTTTTGTCCATAGGCTTTTCTTGGAGTACATGTGTTGGTTTCAAGGAGAGTTTGTGTCGACCAAGGTGCTATTCAAGGAATTATCCAAAGATTGGTCATTTGAGAGTTGAGCTTATTGCAAGCGTGTCTTGAAGAAGAAGATTGTTTGATCATTCATGTTTACCTTCAAGACATCATCCAAATGAAGAGAGTTGGAAGGAATCAAGACTAAGTCAAGAGTGAATCAATTTGATCAACACACAACGCGTACAAGATGTACAGAGGAATCAAGTGATCCCATGGTATGGTAAGCATTGTCCATTACGCTTTGTGTACTAACCCATGGTCTTTGTGAGAGTTTTTTCGGGGGTTAGGTTGCGGTGTGCAAATTCAAGTGAAGCATCACGAAGAGATCAAATGCTTGAAGCTTGCCGTCCATTGTGGTGACAATGGACTTGTGAAGATGTGCGGAAGAGTGGCTCACCCATAGTGGAGTATGGGGGAGCAATCAACTAGTCTTCATCGAGCCAACGCAATCAAGAAAGGTGGTCCAACTTGAGGGAGTCAAGATCGTCATCATCTAGCTCAAGTGGATCATGTGCAAGGCAAAGGTTTGCCCTTGATAGGTTTTCTATTTTACCGGTCTCATGATGGTAGTTGGGAGACCAGGTTATAGGATCGATTGCTGTACTATCAAGGGGGGCTCTCGATGAGTAGCTTGATCGTATCATTCGTAGAGAGCTCAAACCATTGCATCCTTGCATCATCTTTCTTGGTTCTTGGTTGGTTCTCTTTTTGAGTATTAGATCTTATGGTCATCTTGATGACAAGCTTGAGTTCATCGAAAACGGAGTTTACATGCGTCTTCTATGATGTTTTCGGTGTTGGAGGTTTTACCGGTCTTATCCGAGGAAGGGTTCTCACCATTTTCTTTTGGGCCTTTTCTCATTTGCTTCTTATTGGTATTTATATCAAGATTGTGTTATCCCTTGTCGCTAGCTTTCCAACAAACTTGGTTTCTCGAATTCGGAGTCCGTTTGCAGAAGTTATGGCTGTTTTTGTAAAGGCTGCAGCTGTACTACCGTGGCTAGAGCGGATGTAATTTTTTACTACCACTCCAGAGCAGTACTACCGCGGCTCCTGAGCGGTAGTACCGCTCCAGAGCAGTACTACCGCGGCTCCTAAGCGGTAGTACCGCTCCGGACCAAAATCTCGTGTTTTGCTCAGCGGAAGTAGGCACAGAAGTAATTTTTTTGTACCGCTCGCAAGCAGTAGTACCGCTACCATTTGCGGTAGTACCGTGAGGTCGAGAGGTAGTACCGTGAGGACGAGCGGTAGTACCGCTCCGGCGGTTCTACTGGTCTTTTGCCTCCTCGATGTTGTTTTTCAAAGGGGTACTTCCGCCCTAGCGGTAGTACCGCTCTGTGCGGGCTGTGAGCATAACGGTTGGATTTTTCCCCGCCTATAAAAGGGGGTCTTCTTCCCCAATGAACCCAATCTCTTGAGCTCGTTTTTGCCCCCATTGTTGACTTTCTTTGAGCTTGCTAACTCTCAATCCCTCCATGGGTTCTTGCTAGTTTTTGAGGGAAAAGAGAGAGGAGATTTAGATCCACATTTTCACCAATCACTTTCTCCTCTTTGTGAGGGGAACCCCTTGGATCTAGATAGTGGAGTTCTTGGTGTTCTCCTTCTTGTTCTTCCTCTCATTTTCCTCCCTAGCATTAGTTGCTTCGGTGGGATTTGAGAGAGGACTTGGGCACTCCGTGTGCCCTTGCCATTACATTTGGTGCATCGGTTTGAGTTCTCCACGTGATACGTGGAAGTTACAAGTTGAGAAGCTTATTACTCTTGGGTGCTTGGTACCCTTGAGCTTGTTCCTCTTGGGTGCTTGGGCGCCCTAGACGGTTGGTGGTGTTCGGAGCTCAATAATTGTGGTGTAAAGCTCCGCGCAAGCGTCGGGGTCTCCAATTAGGTTGTGGAGATCACCCCGAGCAGTTTGACGGGTACCGGTGACCGCCCCCAAGGGTTGCCAAAGTGTACGGGTTCGGTGACCGCCCAAGGGTTGCCATTTGTACGGGTTCGGTGACCGCCCTCAAGGGTCCCTTAGTGGAATCACGGCATCTTGCATTGTGCGAGGGCGTGAGGAGATTACGGTGGCCCTAGTGGCTTCTTGGGGAGCATTGTGCCTCCACACCGCTCCAAACGGAGATTAGCATCCGCAAGGGTGTGAACTTCGGGATACATCGTCGTCTCCGCGCGCCTCGGTTATCTCTTACCCGAGCCCTTTACTTATGCACTTTACTTTGTGATAGCCATATTGTTTCTTGTCATATATCTTGCTATCACATAGTTGTTTATCTTGCTTAATATAAGTTGTTGGTGCACATAGGTGAGCCTAGTTGTTGTAGGTTTTGTGTTTGACAAATTAACTGCTAGGTTTATTCCGCATTTGTTCAAGCCTAAACCGTAATTATTTTAAAACGCCTATTCACCCCCCCTTCTAGGCGACATCCATGATCTTTCACACGAGTAGAACACAAAGGAGTTGTGGGCGTGGGTATATACATATTGCTTGTCGTCACTAGTTGATTCTTGATTCAGCGGCTTGTTGGATGAAGCGGCCCAGACCGACATTGCACGTACGCTTACGCGACACTGGTTCTACTGACGTGCTTCGCACGCAGGTGGCTAGTGGGTGTCTGTTTCTCCAGTTTTAGTTAAATCGGATTCAATGAACTGGGTTCTTTCTGAAGATCAAAAAGCAATCGCTATACCGCGTTGTGGTTTTTGATGCGTAGGTAAGAACGGTTCTTGCTCAGCCCGTAGCAGCCACGTAAAACTTGCAACAACAAAGTAGAGGATGTCTAACTTGTTTTTGCAGGGCATGTTGTGATGTGATATGGTCAAGACGTGATGAGATATAAATTGTTGTATGAGATGATCATGTTTTGTTAAAGTTATCGGCAACTGGCAGAAGCCTTATGGTTGTCTCTTTATTGCATAAGATGTAAGTGCCATGTAATTGCTTTACTTTATTGCTATGCGATAGCAATACTTGCAAAAGCAATAGTTGGCGAGACGACCATGTGACGACACATTGATAAAGATCAAGATGATGGAGATCATGGTGTCATGCCGGTGACGATAGTGATCATGACGATACTTTGGAGATGGAGATCAAAGGCGCAAGATGATCATGGCCATATCATGCCACATATTTTGATTGCATGTGAAGTTTATCCTTTATGCATCTTATTTTGCTTAGTTCGGCGGTAGCTTTATAAGATGATCCCTTACTGTAAATTTCAAGGTACAAGTGTTCTCCCTGAGTATGCACCGTTGGCAAAGTTTGTCGTGCTGAGACACCACGTGATGATCGGGTGTGATAAGCTCTACATTCACATACAACGGATGCAAGCCAGTTTTGCACACGCAGAAATACTCGGGTTAAACTTGACGAGCCTAGCATATGCAGCTATGGCCTCAGAACACTGGAGACCGAAAGGTCGAGCGTGAATCATATAGTAGATATGATCAACATAATGATGTTCACCATTGAAAACTACTCCATCTCACGTGGTGATCGGACATGGTTTAGTTGATTTGGATCACGTGACCATTTAGATGACTAGAAGGATGTCTATCTAAGTGGGAGTTCTTAAGTAATATGATTAATTGAACTTTAATTTATCATGAACTTAGTCCTGATAGTATTTGCATAACTATGTTGTAGATCAATAGCTCACGATGTAGCTCCCCATTTATTTTGATATGTTCCTAGAGAAAAACTAAGTTGAAAGATGTTAGTAGCAATGATGCAGATTGGACCCGTGATTTGAGGATTATCCTCATTGCTGCAGAGAAGAATTATGTCCTTGATGCACCGCTAGGTGACAGACCGATTGCAGGAGCATATGCAGACGTTACGAACGTTTGGCAAAGCTCGGTATGATGACTACTTGATAGTTTAGTGCACCATGCTTTACGGCTTAGAACCGGGACTTCAAAAATGTTTTGAACGCCACGGAACATATAATATGTTCCAAGAGTTGAAATTAGTATTTCAGACTCATGCCCATGTCGAAAGGTATGAGACCTTTGACAAGTACTTTGCCTACAAAATGGAGGAGAATAGCTCAGCTAGTGAGCATAGAATATCTGAGTGCTACAATCACTTGAATCAAGTGGGAGTTAATCTTCCAGATAAGATAGTGATTGACACAATTCTCTAGTCACTATCACCAAGTTACTAGAACTTCGTGATGAACTATAATATGCAAGGGATAACGGAAACGATTCCCAAGCTCTTCGTGATATGGTAATTGACGAAGGTAGAAATCAATAAAAGCATCAAGTGTTGATGGTTGACAAGACCACTAGTTTCAAGAAAAGGGCAAAGGGAAGAAGGGGCACTTCAAGAAGAACGGCAAGCAAGTTGCTGCTCAGGTGAAGAAGCCCAAGTCAAGACCTAAGCCTGAGACTAAGTGCTTCTACTGCAAAGGGACTGGTCACTGGAAGCAGAACTGCCCCAAGTATTTGGCGGATAAGAAGGATGGCAAAGTGAACAAAGGTATATTTGATATACATGTTATTGATGTGCACTTTACTAGTGTTTATAGCAACCCCTTAGTATTTGATACTAGTTCAGTTGCTGAGATTAGTAACTCGAAACAGGAGTTGCAGAATGAACAGAGACTAGTTAAGGGTGAAGTGACGATGTGTGTTGGAAGTGGTTCCAAGATTGATATGATCATTATCGCACACTCCCTATACTTTCAGGATTAGTGTTGAACCTAAATAAATGTTATTTGGTGTTTGCGTTAAGCATGAATATGATTTGATCATGTTTATTGCAATACGGTTATTCATTTAAAGTCAGGGAATAATTGTTGTTCTGTTTACATGAATAAAACCTTCAATGGTCATACACCCGAGGTGAATGGTTTATTGAATCTCGATCGTAGTGATACACATATTCATAATATTGAAGCCAAAAGATGCAAAGTTAATAATGATAGTGCAACTTATTTGTGGCACTGCCTTTTAGGTCATATTGGTGTAAAGCGCATGAAAAAAATCCATGTTGATGGGCTTTTGGAATCATTTGATTATGAATCATTTGATTATGAATCAGTTGATGCTTGCGAACCATGCCTCATGGGCAAGATGACTAAGACTCCGTTCTCCGGAACAATGGAGCGAGCAATAGACTTGTTAGAAATGAAGGAAATATGCCCTAGAGGCAATAATAAAGTTATTAATTATTTCCTTATATCATGATAAATGTTTATTATTCATGCTAGAATTGTATTAACCGGAAACATGATACATGTGTGAATACATAGACAAAACAGAGTGTCACTAGTATGCCTCTACTTGACTAGCTCGTTGAATCAAAGATGGTTATGTTTCCTAACCATAGACAAAGAGTTGTCATTTGATTAACGGGATCACATCATTAGGAGAATGATGTGATTGACTTGACCCATTCCGTTAGCTTAGCACTTGATCGTTTAGTTTGTTGCTATTGCTTTCTTCATGACTTATACATGTTCCTGTGACTATGAGATTATGCAACTCCCGTTTACCAGAGGAACACTTTGTGTGCTACCAAACGTCACAACGTAACTGGGTGATTATAAAGGTGCTCTACAAGTGTCTCCAAAGATACTTGTTGGGTTGGCGGATTTCAAGATTAGGATTTGTCACTCCGATTGTCAGAGAGGTATCTCTGGGCCCACTCGGTAATACATATCACTCAAGCCTTGCAAGCATTGTAACTAATGAGTTAGTTGCGGGATGATGTATTACGCAACGAGTAAAGAGACTTGCCGGTAACGAGATTGAACTAGGTATTGAGATACCGACGATCGAATCTCGGGCAAGTAACATACCGATGACAAAGGGAACAACGTATGTTGTTATGCGGTTTGACTGATAAAGATCTTCGTAGAATATGTAGGAGCCAATATGAGCATCCAGTTTCCGCTATTGGTTATTAACCGGAGACGTGTCTCGGTCATGTCTACATGGTTCTCGAACCCATAGGGTCCGCACACTTAAAGTTCGATGACGGTTATATTATGACTTTGTGTGTTTTGATGTACCGAAGGTAGTTTCCCGGATGTGATCACGGACATGACGAGGAGTCTCGAAATGGTCGAGACATGAAGATTGATATATTGGACGACTACATTCGGACACCGGAATGGTTCCGGGGGTTATCGGATATATACCGGAGTACCCGGGGGTTACCGGTAACCCCCGGGGGGTTATTGGGCCTCATGGGCCCAAGTGGTGGAAGAGGAGAGGCGGCAGGAGGTGGCGCGCGGCCCCCCTTGCCCCAATCCGAATTGGGAAAGGGAAGGGGGCGGTGGCCCCCTTCTCCTTCCTTCTCTCCACCTCCTCCTTCCCCCTTCTCCTAGTTGGAATAGGAAAGGGGGGCAAAACCTACTTGGAGTAGGATTGCCCCCCTTGGGCACGCCTCCTCCCCTTGGACGGCCCCCTCCCCCCCCTTTATATACGGAGGAGGGTGGCACCCCATAGACACAACAATTGATCTCTTGGATCTTTTAGCCGTGTGCGGTGCCCCCTCCACCATAATCCACCTCGGTCATATTGTAGCGGTGCTTAGCCGAAGCCCTGCGTCGGTAGAACATCATCATCGTCAGCACGCCGTCATACTGTCGGAACTCTCCCTCAAAGCTCGGCTGGATCGGAGTTCGAGGGACGTAATCGAGTTGAACGTGTGCAGAACTCGGAGGTGCCATGCATTCGGTGCTTGATCGGTCGGATCGTGAAGACGTACGACTACATCAACCGTGTTGTGCTAACGCTTCTGCTTTCGGTATACGAGGGTACGTGGACACACTCTCCCCTCTCGTTGCTATGCATCACCATGATCTTGCGTGTGCGTAGGAATTTTTTTGAAATTACTATGTTCCCCAACAGGAAATAATACATACTGATGTATGTAGTCCGATGAGTGTTGAGGCTCGCGGCAGGTATCGTTATTTTCTGACCTTCACACATGATTTGAGTAAGATATGGGTATATCTTCTTGATGAAACATAAATCTGAAACATTTGAAAAGTTCAAATAATTTCAGAGTGAAGTGGAAAATCATCGTAACAAGAAAATAAAGTTTCTACGATCTAATCATGGAGGAGAATATTTGAGTTATGAGTTTGGTATTCATTTGAAACAATGCGGAATAGTTTCGCAACTCACGCCACCTGGAACACCACAGCGTAATGGTGTGTCCGAACATTGTAACCATACTTTATTAGATATGGTGCAATCTATGATGTCTCTTACCGATTTACCACTATTGTTTTTGGGTTATGCATTAGAGACAGCTGCATTCACGTTAAATAGGGCACCATCTAAATCCGTTGAGACGATGCCATATGAACTGTGGTTTGGCAAGAAACCAAAGTTGTCGTTTCTTAAAGTTTGGGGTTGCGATGCTTATGTGAAAAAGTTTCATCCTGATAAGCTCAAACCCAAATCGGAGAAATGTGTCTTCATAGGATACCCAAAGGAGACAGTTGGGTACACCTTCTATCACAGATTCAAAGGCAAGACATTCTTTGCTAAGAATGGATCCTTTCTAGAGAAGGAGTTTCTCTCGAAAAAAGTGAGTGGGAGGAAACTAGAACTTGATGAGGTAATTGTACCTGCTCCCTTATTGGAAAGTAGTTCATCATAGAAATCTGTTCCTGTGACTCCTACACCAATTAGTGAGGAAGCTAACGATGATGATCATGTAACTTCAGATCAAGTTACTACCGAACCTCGTAGGTCAACCAGAGTGACATCCGCACCAGAGTGGTATGGTAATCTTGTTCACATAAAGATGTGAACTACATTATTGACTCTAGTGCAAGTGGGAGACTGAAGGAAATATTCCCTAGAGTCAATAATAAAGTTATTTTTTATTTCCTTATATCATGATAAATGTTTATTATTCATGCTAGAATTGTATTAACCAAAAACATAATACATGTGTGAATACATAGACAAACAGAATGTCACTAGTATGCCTCTACTTGACTAGCTCGTTGGTCAAAGATGGTTATGTTTCCGAACCATAGACATGAGTTGTCATTTGATAAATGGGATCACATCATTAGGAGAATGATGTGATTGACTTGACCCATTCTGTTATCTTAGCACTTGATCGTTTTAGTTTACTGTTATTGCTTTCTTCATGACTTATACATGTTCTTATGACTATGAGATTATGGAACTCCCGATTACCGGAGGAACACTTTGTGTTCTATCAAATGTCAAAACGTAACTGGGTGATTATAAAGGTGCTCTACAGGTGTCTCCGATGGTACTTGTTGAGTTGGCATAGATTGAGATTAGGATTTGTCACTCCGATTGTCGGAGAGGTATCTCTGGGCCCTCTCGGTAATGCACATCACTATAAGCCTTGCAAGCAATGCAACTAATGAGTTAGTTGCGGGATGATGCATTACGGAACGAGTAAAGAGACTTGCCGGTAACGAGATTGAGCTAGGTATTGAGATACCGACGATCAAATCTCGGGCAAGTAACATACCGATGACAAAGGGAACAACGTATGTTGTTATGCGGTTTGACCGATAAAGATCTTCGTAGAATATGTCTAGGTTCCGCTATTGGTTATTGACCGGAGACGTGTCTCGGTCATGTCTACACAGTTATCGAACCCGTAGGGTCCGCACGCTTAACGTTCGGTGACGATCGGTAATACGAGTTTATGTGTTTTGATGTACCGAAGGTAGTTCGGAGTACCGGATGAGATCGGGGACATGACGTGGAGTCTCAAAATGGTCGAGACGTAAAGATCGATGTATTGGACGACTATATTCGGACATCGAAAAGGTTCCGAGTGATTCGGGTATTTTTCGGAGTACCGGAGAGTTACGGGAATTCACCGGGGAGTATATGGGCCTTATTGGGCTTTAGGGGAAAGATAGAGGGGAGGCTGCACCCCCCCCCCCAAGGCTTAGTCCGAATTGGACTAGGGGGAGGGGCTGCGCCCCCTCCTTCATTCTCTTCTCTTTTCCATTTCCTTCTCCCCTACTCCTACTACATGGAAGGGGGGAATCCTACTCTTGGTGGGAGTAGGACTCCCCAGGGCGCGCCATAGTAGAGGGACGACCCTCCCCTCCTCCACTCCTTTATATACGGGGGAAGGGGGCACCCTAGGACACACAAGTTGATTGTTCCAAGCCATGTGCGGTGCCCCCCTCCACCATAATCCACCTCGATCATATCGTAGCGGTGCTTAGGCGAAGCCCTGCGTCGGTAGCAACATCATCACCGTCATCACGTCGTCTGCTGACGGAACTCTCCCGTGAAGCTCTGCTGGATCGGAGTTCGTGGGACGTCATCGAGCTGAACGTGTGCTGAACTTGGAGGTGTTGTGCGTTCGGTACTTGGATCGGTCGGATCATGAAGATGTATGACTACATCAACCGCGTTCTCATGACGCTTCAGCTTACGGTCTACGAGGGTACGTAGACTATACTCTCCCCTCTCGTTGTTGTGCATCATCATGATCTTGCGTGTGCGTAGGAATTTTTTTGAAATTACTACGTTCCCCAACAAGCTCCTCCTTCACGCGGCGTTGGCGCCGCGGTGGTGATGAGGGCTCGTCAATCCGCGCGTAGCAGCCGTGTGGCTCCTCCTTCACGCGGCGGAAGTGCTGGGGGGACGCCGGCTCTTGCTTCACGTGGCCGCTGATGTGGAGGCCCCGGTTGCGTGGTGGGGACGCTGGCTTGTCCTTCACCTGTCGGCGTGGGGATGTTGGCTCGTCTGTCACCTGTTGGAGTGGGGATGTCGGCTCCTACTTAACACAGACCCGCGGTGAGGAGGGTGGCTCCTCCATGCGCACAGGCGACGGTAGCGCCGGACCTATCTGACGGAGCAAGCGCTCCGTCATGATCTCCATCTGATAGACGAATTCTTCGTCCATCAGAGCCGCCTCCGAGAGTAAACGTGGCCGCTACTGCGACTGGTCCTCCTAGTCGCCGGGGGAGAGGACTATCTCCTGCTTGCCGGAAAAGCCCGCCATCGTGGATGCGGATGGTCCAGGTGAGCGAGGGCGGCGACGCCATCATCCGCCTGAGGACGAACTTCCATCGATGTCGCCTGCTGGCATGGAGAACCAGGACTTCGGCATTGCCGCGGGCTCAGAGAGGAGGAAGGGCTCGGAGAGGAGGAGCAGGACGGTGCGGTGCTCTAGAGGGTGCGGATCTGGACGATTCCAGAGTGTGGCTTAAATAGCCACGGCCAGGGCAGGCGGAGGGGCGGTCGGCCTGCTTCAATGCGGCGCAGCAGTCGGAGTTGGTTTCTCGGGACGCGGCGTCTGCATTGAAGCGGCAGCGACGCCCGAGAGGTCGCTTCCGTCTACGCCACCCTTCCTGTCCGGTCAAATAGCAGCATCAATGTCGGCCGCTGCATGCTCTGGGGTGGCATGAATGCGGCGCGGCAAGCGGCGCGATGCGTAGAATGGAAAGTGCGGGACGGGCGGATGGGGTTTTTTGGTGGGCCGGGGCAGTCAGAAGCAGATTTGGAATCGGTCCGGACTCCTGCAAACCTCCCCCGTGTTTTGTCTCGGATTTGCGGAAGAAATCATGTCCGAACCGCTCCGCGGACCGATACAGATCGATGTTGGATGGCTTCTACAGTCCGGATCATTGTAGGAGGTTTACGGGTCCACCTTGCAAATGACTCTACATCACCAAAAATAGCGAGAAACAAACAACACAACACGGCTGATCATGATTGGTACAACACTGTTTATATATAAATAAAAATAGTTAAGTTAAATAATACTCCTCCGTCCGGAAATACTTGTCATCAAAATGGATTAAAGGAGATGTATCTAGACGTATTTTAGTTCTAGATACATCCCTTTCCATCTATTTTGATGACAACTATTTTCGGATGGAGGGAGTATGTGTAATGTTTATGTAGTATGGCTAGGTCGGGCTTGGAGTTTACATGTCAGGATTTGTGAAGCCCGACCCGAAAGCCAGTCAGGCAGAAATGATCAAATCTGCCCATACCCCGGTCCCAAACCTTTTAAAGGTCAGTTATTTCAGCAGCTTAAAAAATAAACCGCCTTTTCCTAAAAAAATTTCATAAGCTGCATCTTTTATTCGATGAGTCTTTTAAACTCTAAAACTCTAGTAGTTATGGCCCTCAAACAAAAAAAAAATTAGTTATGAGATAACTAATTTATAAATCTCAATAAATTAAAAGGGCGGCTTATTTAAAGCATGTGAGAGGCAGCTTATTTTCTTAAGCCGCCCAACAAAACTAACCCTCAAATATGATAGTACTTTTTCTAAGTTATAGCACTCATTTCAGTGAGAGGGATCCCAGCTTATTCTTCTTCAACTAAAGGATTCCGAAAAAATCAAGCAAGGGCCTTGACGACTGAAAAATCGTGCTGCTTTCGAAAAAGAGAGGGTGGAGAATTCAACTTTGCTACAGTGTAGATAAGCCTGTGTGGTCAAGAGGAAAGACATGGCAAGCAAACGCCTCGGCAGATGCGAAGTTCAGCTCATAAGGTCAAATCTCCTTTGCCGAGGAACCGGCAGGGGATGCCTGCAAAGCAGCCACCCTCGTCAAAACTGTTTGACATTTTCTGGCCATGCTGGTACATAAATATGCAACCCAACGTGTGCAGAGCAAGCCATGGCATTAGTAAAACATGAAGAGAGAGAACAATTCAAGAGTTGTTTCCAAAAGACAAGGCAACAGTTTGGTTTGGCCAAACACATTGCCGACGTATGAACCCAAAAGAAAAGACATGAATCCGTTTGATTAGTGCAGCTTGTGCTGAACTAAGCTGATAAAATACTGCCTGGGGCCTGACACTTTGAAGCAATCGTTGGTCGTCAAACTCCTAACCTTTTGGTCGTCAAACCTTCTGCCAAACACACACACTCGCATTACAAAATCATCCGCTGATCGTGAGGCACCATGAAAGGGGAGACAAAGAGGGTGTTGTTGGTCAGTACTAAGTTATTAATTCGTGTGAGCACCAGTACTACTGTTGGGGTTCGAGAGTTGAAAGCTCGGGTTCATGGCCGTGCCTCAAACTTCAACGTTCCATGCTGGTGGATTTGAAGTCCCAAGAAACGGAAATGACAAAAGCCCTTGCATGCATGCATGCCAGAGATGCTTGCTGCTACAGCGATGCTCCGTTTTTCCCTCGTCTTCTCCTTTTTGCATGCATGGCACACACGTCTCCTTTTTGACATTTTGCCAAGACTCCTGTTGCGTCGCATGCTTGTCCTCGAATCTAGTACGTACTACAAGTTTTTTTCTTCCGTCAAAAGAAAGAATCTTATACTGTTCTTTCCTCTGAAACAGTACTGCAGGCGTGCCTTGTCACTGACACATGTACATGTTTGCTGTGCGCCTGTCAGGAACGAAGACTTTGTGTGCACGAAAAACACCACGCCTCAGGTCAATAGGAGGACTACTCGAGTGCATGCTCGAGGCTGGCATGGCATGGCATGGCATGGCAGAGCGCCATGTTGGTGCATGCGCGCCTGCAAGAATGGCGGGAAAGATGTCCCGTTCATATTAGAACTAGCCAACTGGAAGCCTGGGGACATGATGGACGACGGTCTGCTATTCTAGAACTTGCCCGATGCACTTGCAAGTTTCTCCTTTCCTTTCACCGCAAGAAATGGATTGTTTCGAGCTGTCCTCGTTAACACGCATTGACGCTGGAATTTAGTCTATTTTAGGCAGCCCAATAACTATTTCAGAAATTTTTAATAAATTCTAAAGGCTCACTTAGCCAATTTATGCAAGGCAAAGGATACTACTAAAGTTTAGTCCCACATTGCTAGTTTAGTGGGAGTTGGACCTCCTTATAAGATAGGTTCTTTCCCCACTTGTACGAGCATGAGAATAAGAGGGGATATCCACGCGCGCTCCTCCTCCGCCGTCCGGCGGGGCGGGGCGGGAATGAGCCGAGCCGATATCTAAATTTTTGCCACGCACGACGGGTATACGACCTGTTCGCTTCGTCTCCCTTCGTTGCTTCACCTCCTGCCGCAGCCTCTTCGCGTCCTTCTCTTGTGCCTATATAAGAGAGGTCGCTCCTCTCCAGAGAGACACAACAGAAGCTCCTCTTCCTCTCGCCACAAAGTTCTGACCACTGCGCTGCTGCTACGTTCTTCCCCATCCTGTCTTGCGGCGTGCATCGCAGGTCGGGACAGTAGGCTTTCGAAACCGCACATTTTGAGTCCTGTACGGGAGAAGGGTGATAAGGTTTTTGGGAGCGCTCAGCGTGACTACTGGCTGCTTCATCACGGAGGTTTTCGGGAAGCAATCTGAATGTTATTAAGGAGGTCAAGGATTTCCCCTCTCGTTGTTTTGATATGAAGGATTTAGGAGTGGCTGATGTCATTCTGAACATCAAGTTGTTGAGAGACGATGATGGTGGGATTACATTGCTTCAATCTCACTATGTGGAAAAGATCTTGAGTCGCTTTGGCTATAGTGACTGCAAGCCCTCTCCAACACCATATGATGCTAGTGTGTTGCTTCGAAAAAATCGAAAAATTGCTAGAGACCAATTGAAGTATTCTCAGATTATTGGCTCGCTTATGTACTTAGCCAGTGCTACAAGACCTGACATCTCTTTTGCTGTTAGCAAACTGAGTCGGTTTGTTTCAAAACCAGGAGGTGTGCATTGAAAAACTCTAGAAAGAGTTTTGCGTTATTTGAAAGGCACTGCAAATTATGAAATTCACTACACCGGGCATCCAAAGATGCTTGAAGGGTATAGTGACTCAAACTGGATCTTAGATGCTGATGAGATAAAGGCCATGAGCGGTTATGTATTCACTCATGGAGGTGGCGTTGTTTCTTGGAAGTCTTGCAAGCAGACCATCTTAACGAGGTCAACAATGGAAGCAGAACTCACAGCACTAGATACAGCTACGGTTGAAGCAGATTGGCTTCGCCGGCTCTTGAATGACTTGCTGGTTGTTGAGAAACCTGTGCCGGGTGTCCTTATGAACTGCGACAATCAAACTGTGATCACGAAAGTGAGCAGTTCAAAGGATAACATGAAGTCATCAAGACACGTTCAGAGAAGGTTAAAGTCTGTCAGGAAAATGAAAAACTCCGGAGTTATTGCGTTGGATTATATCCAAACGTCTAAAAATCTGACAGATCCTTTTACCAAGGGTCTATCACGTAATGTGATAGATAATGCATTAAGGGGGATGGGTATGAGACCCACAATATGAGTTGGTTCACAGTGGTAACCTATTCTTTGTGATCGGAGATCCCGTGAATTAGATGTGGAAGACAAGTTGTTGGTCAACTGAGAGGAGAGTATCCTTACTATTCACAATACCACTCCATGAAGATGCAATACTCTCCTAATCTGCATGGCAGGTTGATGTGTATCTTAATGTGTTCTAAGTGGCTTATTTAAGTAGAGATGTTATCCTGCAGAACATCTTTTGAAGAACACACCTATATGAGCCTGATTGTCAAACGTCGCAATCTATGAGAGTAGGGTTCTCTTTAGTAAACTCATGAAAGGTCACGGAGTATGACGCATAAGCTCCACCCGCGGGGAAGATCCACGGTAGCCACGTATCGGTCAAGGCTTTATGTGAAGATAGATTCGCAGAAAACTTGCAGTTCAAGGCCCAGTCCACTGTTCAAGTTGCTTACTAGTGTAGCATAGAGTTCTAGGTGGAAGTTCAACTTAACAGTCTCCACTGCAGTACTGGTATATAAAACAGTGTTTTGGAACCAAAGGCAAATTTCTGTGTGCCTCTGGGATCTGGTGGGGGATTGCTGGAATTTAGTCTATTTTGGGCAGCCCAATAACTATTTCAGAAATTCCTAATAAATTCTAGAGGCCCACTTAGCCCATTTGTGCAAGGCAAGAGATACTACTAAAGTTTAGTCCCACATTGCTAGTTTAGTGGGAGTTGGACCTCCTTATAAGGGAGGTTCTTTCCCCATTTCTACGAGCATGAGAACAAGAGGGATATCCACGCGCGCTCCTCCTCCGCCGCCCGCCTCGTCACGACGCGCCGCGCCGCGGGTTGCGGGAATGAGCCGAGCCAATATCTAAATTTTTGCCACGCACGACGGGTATACGAAAGGTCATGTGGGAGTTGAAACGTTTTTTGTAGTGGACACTGAATTCGAACGGCGCGCTTCTTCGGCCGCTGCCTGTTCGCTTCGTCTTCCTTCGTTGCTTCACCTCCTGCCGCAGCCTCTTCGCGTCCTTCTCCTGTGCCTATATAAGAGAGGTCGCTCCTCTCCAGAGAGACACAACAGAAGCTCCTCTTCCTCTCGCCACAAAGTTCCGACCATTGCGCTACTGCTACGTTCTTCCCCATCCCGTCTTGCGGCGTGCACCGCAGGTCGGGACAGTAGGCTTCCGAAACCGCACATTTTGAGTCCTGTACGGGAGAAGGGTGATAAGGTTTTTGGGGAGCGCTCAGCGCGACTACTGGCTGCTTCATCACGGACGATCCGGTCACCGACGACTACTTCCCCGACGACGACTTCTTTCCCGACGTCCACGACCTCCTCGACGACATGGCAGGCGAGGACACCGACCCCAAGTCCAGCGCTTCTGCTGCTGCTGTCCCGTACGTGTTCTTGTCTTTCCTGTTAAAGGTTCTGCCGCAGTTCCTTGTTCTAGTCCTTGTCCTACACATGATAGGTTCTACTTCATATATGCTACTTGCTATACTGTCTGCTTTAGATATGATAGGCTACGGTTCATATATGCAGAAGCTATTTACCTTCTCTCTGTCAAAACGCATGACTTGTTTTATCTCTACTATATTAGTCATGCTTTATCTAGTATTTCTGTTAATAAAATTATTTGGTAAATTGCTCATATTTCCAACAATTGACACGGTCAGTTATGCATTCAGAGCATCTAGAGCAAGTATCTGGGAAACGAAAACGAACTTGCACTAGTCCCTTGGTCCCTCCCTTTCTTTTTTACTTCCCATATAAGATTTGACTGGAGTCAAACTTGGTAAAATGCGATCAAATGTATATTAGAAATATCAACATATACATTACAAAAGTTACATAATGCAAAAATTATTTCATGATGCATCTAATAATATTAATTTTGTATTGTGAATGTTGATGTGTTTTTTTTACAAAGTTCGTCAAACTTTATGAAGTTCACTTTAGACAAACTTATATGCGAATTTAAAAAAACGAGGGAAGTACTATTCGGTCCCACAATGTAAGACGTTTTTGCAAGCCATGTTCATCTTACATTGTGGGACGGATGGAGTACTTATTAAGAAACATGCATTTTGACACAAGTTAATAAACATAGTGACACATGCGTATGGTTAAAGATAAGTATGGTTAAATATAAGTATGAAAATGAAGCAATGAGCTTACTGATAAAATTAGCTCAAAATAACATATATGTTGTTAAGATTTTTATGAGAAAATTGTTTGTCTTACAGAAGTCTTTGAGTTTTCCTTTTTAGAAACACTGTACAAACAAAGATGCTCGCATATACGCAAATACACTAACCCTTGTAAATGCGCACACGCACCGTACCTCTACTAGCACATTTGAGATGTTGAATATATGAATCTTGAGATCGACAAAGTAAAATTTACTTTGTATTCCATTATGGACAAACATGTATGGAAATACAACAAGTTAATAAACAAGCGATAATTTTTTTGAACGTATCCACTACGTGCATAGATATCGTTTTCTTCTTGGCCATGTCCATGTGACCTCAGGTATTTAACCAGCATGACCATGTCCATGTAGATACTTAATTAGCTAGCTAATTAGGCAGTGGTTAAGCTCTACGATAACATACTGCTTCAACTGATGGTCAATCGATCTGACCTGCAGCGCCGCCAAGCTAGCGCCGTCGCCTATATCCGTGGTCAATGCATATGCCAAGCTAGTTTGATCAACGCACGGCTGTCGGAATAATCATTCGATGTATGTGATCCGCAATATGAACAGGTTCAGTTTCTCGCATTAACTCAAACCGGTGGGAGTGTTATCAATAAATGATGGCGCGGAAGACATATACTCAACATCAACATTAGATTTTATCGGTGTTCCGTTGGGAGGAATTATTATTCCATGGATGTTTTGACGATCTCACATATAAGACTACCCATAGTAGGAGTAACATAAGCGGTAACATCACACATCTCTAGGCAAAACAGATGATGCGACGAGTAATTAACATAGTTTTAAATAGCCTTTTTAGTAGGGTGCCGCTAAATGGTCGCCTTCATAAATAGCCCGCTATAGCTGATTTTGAGGCCCGTCGCTATTTTCCATAGCCCGCTATTTAAAACATTGGTAATTAATGAGAAAAGAGAGGCATGTGGTAACATAGCTAGTTACTGTAACATCACATATACCAATACTAATACAGTGGCCTATGACCGGGCAAGACACTGGTTGTGTACGTCGGCGTCGCCTCGGCGGTGGACTTCATGGGACTCAAGTGACGGCAACCTTCCATGTTTTACTTCTTCTCGATGATGGCGGCGGGTGCGGACGTGCTGGCCGCCGCCTCGTTAATCTCCGCAAAACCGGCTTCTTTCTCCGTCGGCAAGGCTCGATTACGCGAATATTAACGGCGAACAGCGCGGTTGCAGGCACGGGAGGAGCGTACGACACGGCGTCGTCCACAATAGCCACGACGGCCGCGCCGCCGTGCTCCCCGACGTGCCGGCTTGGAGCAACGCGCTACTCCTCGGCGAGCTGGCTTGGAGCGACGAGTTGCTGAACAACGCGTCGGCTTGAAGCTTTTGCCTCCGCGAGCTGGCTTGCAGTGGTCTCGAACATCCAGTTACTAGTACTTGATACTATGTTTCAAACATATCCATGAATCTAGTTATCAACATGTAATGTTAACACATTTTTCTATAAATTTGAACAAACTTTGCAGAGTTTGATCATGAAAGAAAATTCATTATGCATTATATTTTAAGACAGATGGCTGCAGGAGTAAACAGAATCATGGTGCTAGTATGCACCTAGTTTTAGAGGCATGACTGACATGATTTAGGAAACAAAAGTGGAAGCATGGCAGGACTACTATGGCACATACTCTTCTCTATGAACGCACGCACGCACATCCTGCCTCTATGAACATTTTCGAGAGACCGAGCCGGCACATTATTTTGAAATTGACGAAGTCGCCACAGACGCCTTCGTAGTCGACGGGAACAACTCCTCTCATTGAACACATATATCGCCAAAAGGTTGGTATAAATCCAGAAAAATACGAGCACCAATGTCAAAGTCTGTGACTTAAACTCTAATGGGCAGGGCATACCACTGTCCTCATAACTATCCAAGCACGATTTGATTCGCTTAATACTACATGTTATAACATATAAACAGTTGCCAAAAATTGTTGCACATGACATACTATGTGTTGTCCATAAAAACTGAAACAAATAGTAATACGCGTTATAATTTATAAAAGTTGTACACGTACTAAAAAAATGTTAAAATGTGGCATATAATACACCACGAAAAAAATACCATCTCAAATATGGCATATGATCGAAAGTTTTCCGGCAAAATAAATAAATAAATATATAATACAAATTTTGTCAGTTAAATTGCTGATCTAGGCGTGCCTTACGGGGTGAAAGGAGATGGTTTGTTGCTGGTGGATTTTATCCTCTTCCTCTCGAGTACATGAGTCGGCACGCATGACGAAGCCGCAGCCATCAGCTAGCTAATCCCTATGGAGAGCTAGCTAGGGGCAAGTTGGAGACGTCCGATCAGGCGAAGATCGCCTGAAAGCGGACCGGGGACGGAGACCAGACCGTGCATGCATGGAAACCGACCTGCAAAGACCGGCGATCGCGCTCACGCTCACGCTCATCACCGCCGTCAAATGGCATCTTCCCGGCCAATGGCAAGCTGCCCAGGCCGCCGCCACCACCGTCGTCCATCGGCGTGGTGTGGTTGTCAACGGCCCAGCAGGGGTCACGGCTGACCCAAGCGCGTGAAGCCGCGCAGCGAGACAAGCGACGGGTAAAAGGGCGGTGGATGATCACTGCAACTTGAGAGGTGACTGATGAGTGATAGGGGATGGGAGGACGACGACGGGTCAGCCAGTTCACACCCGGGTCACGGATGGGGGTCAAAGCTGCCTGCCGTTTTGAGGCCCTGGCACGGCCACGGCTCGCGCGGGGAGCTCTGCCGTCGGCGTCGGAGGCATCGTAGGGCGCCGTCGTCGGGCTCCGAACCTACGGCGTCTAGCTAGGGCCGGAAAATGGTTTTGTTTCCGAGCGCACATTGTTACTTGTTCGATAGCGATATCATGAAGGTCATAGCAGGCAAAACACCGCATTTATTCCTGAATTATTTCACTATTTTCGGTGATGCGCATTCAATGGAAGGAGACGTTTTCGTCGACGACGAGATGCCTACGATAATTTCGTAAATTTCAAGATGATATGTTGGCTAAGCCTTTCAGAGGTGCTCATAGGGATAGGATGTGTGTGTCTGCATTCATAAGGATGAATGTATGCGTGTGTATATGAGCGCTTGCGTATGTACCGTGTTTAAGAAAAAAAAAAGGGCGAAACGCTAAGGAGAAAATTGCATTGTAGATAACCAAGAAAATGCTGAGACCATGCAACTTCGCATTTTCCCCCGGGCCATGCAGGTCTATTCCGTTCAGAGCAGACAATTCTGAGGTCTCCGTGAGCGTTGGCGTCTACTGACTGAAACCGAACATAAGGTCCAAAGCAGAATTCTGAATCTGTGGCCAACCAGGAACGTTGACATAACACTGAAAACGGGAAGCTGAACCCCCGGTAAAACAGCGCCACAATCAGCGGTCAGGCACAGCTATGGTTACAACGATTGCTAGAGTCGGCAGAATAAGCTAACACCAGTATGATATCCGGACGTAACGACAGACATCACGGGTCCTCAAGGCTAGGCACCTCGAGGCCCCTTTTTTAAGACTATAGCCACGCGTTCGCCTGATAAGGCAAACACCCTTGCACGAAACCGCAGACGACCATGAAAATGCTGACACCATACAACACCGGATTTTCGCTGGACCATGCAAATCCACTCAGTTCAGAGCAGACAATTTTGAGGTCTTCAGAGTCTGGGACGCAACGTCCAGCGCAGAGTTCCGAATCCAGAAGCCCGGCCAGGAACGCTGACAGAGACACGATCAGCAGTCAACCACGGATATGCATCCGGCGTCAACAGAAGTTCATGTCGGCAGCGCAAACCAACTGAATGTGCTCAGTCGAGGTAGAAAATGCTTCATGGCCTGACTACTTTTACGAAACAAATGTGAGAATTAAATTCAGCAGTAACAATATTCAGGACCAATATTGCACGAGTTAGATCTGCATCCAAGTCAAATTTGAATGTCCTCGGAAAGTCATGGTGAGCAGTGACTGAAATGAACACGGGAGAACATGAAAGCAGGGGCATGGGAATTACAGGTCGCATCATAAGTACTCCCTCCGTTCCAAATTACTCGCAGAAGTGAATGTATCTAGAACTAAAATACATCTAGATACATCCATTTCTATGACGAGTAATTCAGAACGGAGGGAGTTTTCCACATCATCAAGTTACAAAAAGAATCATACCAACATCATCATAAGACTAGCAAAAAGAAACCCAAATGAGACACCCATGAACAAATTGGTGGAAAACACCCATGAAAGCAGCAGTCAGTTGCTGCCTCTCCAGATTTGGCCTGAACTAATCAGTCATCAGCTTAGGTATCCATATCGGTAGCATCTATCCGAAACAAATAACACCAAAAAATTCCAGATGAGGTAGGGTGCCGCACCAATTCATTAATAGAAAAAACCGCAGACACAAAATGGTGGAAAGCACTGATGGAAGCAGTTCAGCTCAAGAAGCATGAAAGGCATTTTGTTCATGCCTCTCCAGATTTGGTCTGAATTAATCAGCTCATCAGCTTAGCTATCCACATAATACTACCAGCATCTATCTGATCACACACTGACTACTGAGAGCTTCTCTACGAGATGACAGTACGTATTTTAAAGCTGACACACTTGTAATGTCTAACAATGAGATATGCAATTTCGCAGTTCTTTGGGCCTGACTCTAGTGTAGACTAGAGTCTTCAGCCCCGACTCTAGTGCCATACCACTTCTCTTAACTGCCGGAACCTGTCCATCTGTATTCGCTGTTTGTCTAGAAACGAAGGCTGTCCCTTCCATCTCATCGCTGCCACTGCCCCCCGTTTCAATATCAATGTCTTCATAATCATATCGACGTGAGAATGAGATCTTCATAATATCAACACCAGTATCCAGTCATCTTCCACTTTTGCATGGCGAGCACCAGCTGGTTCATCTTCTACCTCCCCAACACGGTTGGCTGGTGGAGCTCTCACTTCCTCTTGTATGTATGTCTGGAACTTGTGCTTGGAAGCCTGTACCTTGGTGCAGAAGACTTCTAGAAAGTTACTTAGGCATCCTTGATCATAGACGTTAGGCCTACCACCTGACAGAGATTCTCGTACGTGGTCTGAAATACCAAAGTACCTATATCAGACATTAGGATTTAGGAGCAATGCACTGGAAGGAAACTACAGTTACTAACTTCAGACTGAAGGAGCCACTGTGCAAGAACTCAAAATATTGTACACTTTCAAAAAGGCACATTCAGGACCTACAGTTACTAATTTCAGATTAGTAGCTCCAACCAAACGTACCCCTTTGCCACTGCTTACGGTGGAGATTGAACTGAACTACCTATTTCCATAGATGCGTATAGCCGTATACCCTAGTTCTTAAAAAGGGACAACAATGCCACATTAATATTCTATTCTAGCAATGCGAGTGAACATGAAGAAGCAACTGCAATGGCCACTAGCGAGTCAGGCTGCATGTGGATGTGGGCTGTCCGTGGTGCCCACGTCCAAACCCACATAATGTGTGCGTGGACACCCACGGGTTGAGCGCCCGAAGATGTGGGATATGTGGGCTGTTCGGCGGGCGCCCACATCGAACCCGCTTTTCACAGCCACGACGATGATGCAACCGTGTACCTCTGACCGCAACGCCTCGGTCCAGCTCCAATGCTCCACCATGGCTGCCGCAGTGCCGCCTTCTACCTCCGCGTTGGCCGTCGCAATGTTGCCATCCAGCGCCGCCATGGCTGCTGCAGCGCTGGCGTCTACCTCTGCCATGGCCTGCGCCGCATTACCTCCGCCGTGGCCTCCACTGGGCCGCCGTCTACTTCCACATATGAGAGCCTGAATAGAAGAAAAGGATCAATCCTGTCAGATGTGAGTTGTATCCTCGAAACAAAGTTATGTCTGTCAGTATGAAACCACGGCATGGCCTAGAACTGAATGCAGACAGTATAGCAGTAATTATTCCCATGTTATTCCTCACTATTCATCCTGCAGAATAGATTTGTTCAGTTAAAATCCTAGTGCATAAGTCATCTACCATTAGTACATGGATAAGTAGTCCTGGTGATAGTTGGAGTCTGTCAGAGGAAAGTTAGGACCGGCAGAGTATAAGTCATAGCAGGCAGGAGAGCTCACTGGCGGTGCATCTTTGTACTACTCAAGTTATAGCCTATGGACACTGTTCTGTACTGCGACTAGCTTGCCACTGCTGCTCACATCGCTGTGGAGTAAGTGGGTATGCGGCAGCCCGCGTAGTGCTGCATAAATTATGTGGGCAGCCTACTTAATCCAACATAAATTATGTGGGTAGATACGGCGTCACACGGGACGCCCGCAGGTCGTCCCACTTACAGTGACTAGCGAGTGGTTGAAAGCACAGCTGGCCCATCAACACAATAATCCTTCAAAGTCATACTGAATGGATCAACCACATTACTTTTTTCCAAATTATCATGCCTCAAACACCTAGTAAATCCTAATAGCAACCCAATGAGACAAAAAGATCGTACCCACGCAATGGAGCCTTTGGCTAAAATAAAATGAAAAGAAAAAAGTAAATAAGTCATTCATCGGATATTCCTTGCGCCATTTAGCTGCCAAGTGGCAACCAGCAGCAAGTCCAAAAAGAGAGTAGGACATTTAATAAGAACTAGTCAATGTGTACGTGCAATGCACGTTAATTTAAAAGTATATTAAGTGCATGCGGATATTGAGTAGGATATTATTTGCGTGTTATTATGTGATTAGCACTATATTTGGCATGAAATTAACTGCACGCTAAACGTGTCGAGCGCTCGACATTGAAGCAGTCTAGGTCGTTGGATTGACATGATTTGATGGCCGAGATTAACTGGATCTGCCCCTTTGGGTATAGATGTAAAGAAACAATATTGTCTGTAAGCCAAATGAAAGATATATAATCATCAGTGGATCACGCTCAACAAATGGTTTCGTAGTGTAGTGGTTAGCACTCCAGACTTTGAATCTGGTGACCTGGGTTCGAATCCCGGCGAGACCTACATTTTTAGCTGGCATTTTAGTTTTTCCATGGTACAATGTACTCACATGTTTATGCCATTTAGTACTGGAGAAAAATATTGCTCACAATATTTTAGCTGACATCTAGTGTTTCCAGAGTAGAATGCACTCCTGCTTTTGCCGACATTTAGTATTTCACTGGTACAATGTACCCAGACCATCCATGGTACAGATACTCACAGTCTAGAGGCTAATAACACTTGAAACACACCTCTCTGTCTTCTGATTTACATTGGTGTGACTATAGCCTCGCCAAAATTTACAATTCACTATCAAGAAAGGCAAATTCCCTGGACCCTGCACAAGCAGGAGTTAGGTGCACTGAGCTGCCCTTTTATCAAGAAAGGCAAATTCAATACCTATAGTCACTAACTTCAGATTAGTAGTTGCAACCGAACATACCCCTTCCCCTCTACTTACGCTGGAGACTGAACTGAACTACTTATTTGCCTAAATGCGCGTACCCTTGTTCTTAATATGGGACATTAATGCCTCATTAATATTCTATTCTAGCAATGTGACACAGATCCGTACACTCAAAAACTTGTATTCTAGCAATGTGAGTGAGCATGAAGAAGGAACTGCAATGGCCACTAGCGAGTAGTTGAAAGCACACCTGGCCAATCAAAACAATTATCCTTCAAGGTCATACTGAATGGACCGACTATATTACTTGTTCCAAATTATCATACCTCAAACACCTAGTAAATCCTATAGCAATCAACGAGACAAAATGACGTACCCATGCAATGAAGTATTTAACGAAAATGAATTGAAAAGAAAAGAGAAAATAAGTCACTCATTGGATATTCCTTGCTCCATTTAGCTGCCAAGTGGCAACCAGAACTAGTCCAAAAAGGCAGAAGGACATTTAACAGGAAGCATCGAGTAAAACAATATTTTGTCTGTAAACCAAATGACAGATATATAACCATCGTGGATCACACTCAACAAATGGTTTCGTAGTGTAGTGGTTAGCACTCCAGACTTTGAATCTGGCGACCTGGGTTCGAATCCCTGCGAGACCTACTTTTTTAGTGGCATTTTAGTATTTCCATGTACAATGTACTCACATGTTTTTACGACATTTAGTATTGGGGAAAAATATCGACTCACAATTTTGTTTGCTGACATTTAGTGTTTCCACGGTACAAATACTCAGGTCTAGAGGCTCATAACACTTAAAACATCCCTGTCTTATGATTTATATTAGTGTGACTATAACCTTACAGTACACTATCAATAAAGGCCCATTCAGTACCTATAGCCACAAACTTCAGATTGGTCATTGCAAACCGAAGGTATCCCTTCCCCACTCTTATGGTGGAGACCCAACTGAACTACTTATTCCCATAGATGTGCATACCCATGTTCTTAAGATGGAACATCAATGGCTTATTAATATTCTATTCTAGCAATGTGTTGCAGACTCATACAAGAACTCAAAATATTGTATTCTAGCAAGGTGATTGAACATGAAGAAGGAACTGCAATGGCCACTAGTGAGTGGTTGAAAGCACATCTGGCAATCAAAACAATTATCTTCAAGGCCATATAGAATGTATCGACCATACTACTTTTTCCAAATTATTGTACCGCATACACCTGGTAAATCCTAAGAGCAACTCACTGACACAAAATGATCGTACCCAGGCAATGGAGCCTTTGGCTAAAATGAATTGAAAAGAAAAGAGAAGTAAGTCATTCATCAGAAATTCCTTACTCCATTTAGCTAACAAGTTGCAACCGGAAGCAAATCCAAAAAAAAAACATAAGGAAATTTAAGAGGAAGCGTCGAGTAAAGAAACAATTTTTTTCCTCAAAAAAAAAGAAACAATATTTTGTCTGCAAACCAAATGACAGAAATATAACCATCAGTGAGTCACACTCAACAAATGGTTTCGTAGTGTAGTGGTTAGCACTCCAGACTTTGAATCTGGCGACCTGGGTTCGAATCCCGGCGAGACCTACATTTTTAGCTGGCATTTTAGTGTTTCCATGATACAATGTACTCACATTTTTTTATGACATTTAGTATTTGGGAAAAAATATTGACTCTCATTTTTTGCTGACATTTATTGTTTCCAGTGTAGAATGTACTCCTATTTTTGCTGACATTTAGTATTTTCCTGGTACATGTACTCAGAGCTTCCATGGTACAAATATTCACAGTATAGAGGCTAATAACACTTGAAACATACCTCTGTCTTCTGATTTACATTGGTGTGACTATAGCCAAAATTTACATTTCACTATCAAGAAAGGCAAATTCCCCGGACCCTGCGCAAGCGGGAGCTATGTGCACCGAGCTGACTTTTATCAAGAAAGGCAAATTCAGTAACCGTAGTTACTAACTTCAGATTAGTAGCTGCAACCAAACGTACCCCTTCCCAACTACTTACGCTGGAGACTGAACTGAACTACTTATTTCCCTAGATGCACGTACCCTTGTTCTTAAAATGGGACATCAATGCCTCACTAATATTCTATTCTAGCAATGTGATGCAGACCCGTACAGTCAAAATGAGCATGAAGAAGGAACTGCAATGGCCACTAGCGAGTGGTTGAAAGCACAGCTGGACAATCAAAACAATTATCCCTCAAGGTCATACTGAATGGACAGACTATATTACTTGTTCCAAACTATCATACCTCAAGCACCTAGTAAATCCTATAGCAATCAACGAGACAAAATGACATATCCATGCAATGAAGTATTTAGCTAAAATGAATTGAAAAGAGAAGAGAAAATAAGTCATTCATCAGATATTCCTTGCTCCATTGAGCTGCCAAGTAGCGATTGGAACTAGTCCAACAAGGCAGAAGGAAATATAACAGGAAGCATCGAGTAAAGAACAATATTTCGCCTGTAAGCCAAATGACAGAAATATAACCATCGGTGGATCACACCCATCAATTGGTTTCGTAGTGTAGTGGTTAGCACTCCAGACTTTGAATCTGGCGACCTGGGTTCGAATCCCTGCGAGACCTACTTTTTTAGTGGCATTTTAGTATTTCCATGTACAATGTACTCACATGTTTTTACGACATTTATTATTGGGGAAAAATATCGACTCACAATTTTGTTTGCTGACATTTAGTGTTTCCACGGTAGGATGTACTCCACTCCCGACATTTAGTATTCCCCTGGTACAATGTACCCAGACCTTCCATGGTACAAATACTCAGTCTAGAGGCTAATATCACTTAAAACACCCGTCTTCTGATTTATATTGGTATGACTATAACCTTGCCAGAATTTACAGTACACTATCAATAAAGGCACAGTCAGGACCTATAACCACAAACTTCAGATTAATCACTGCAACCGAACGTATCCCTTGCCCACTTCTTATGGCGGAGGCCGAACTGAACTACTTATTTCCATAGATGTTGTATACTCATGTCTTAAGATGGAACATCAATAGCTTATTAATTTTCTATTCTAGCAATGTGTTGCAGTCCCATTCCAAAACTCAAAATATTGTATTCTAGCAATGTGACTGAACATGAAGAAGGAACTTTGCAATGGCCACTAGTGAGTGGTTGAAAGCACATCTGGCAATCAAAACAATTATCCTTCAAGGCCACACAGAATGTATTGACCATGTTACTTTTTCCAACTTATTGTACCTCATACCTGGTAAATCCTAATAGCAACTCAACGGCACAAAATGATCGTACCCACGCAATGGAGCCTTTGGCTAAAATGAATTGAAAGAAAAGAGAAGTCATTCATCGGATATTCCTTGCTCCATTTAGCTGCCAAGTGGCAACCGGAAGCAAATCCAAAAAAACAGAAGGAAATTTAAGAGTAAGCGTCGAGTAAAGAAACAATATTTTGTCTGCAAGCCAAATGACAGAAATATAACCATCAGTGAGTCACACTCAACAAATGGTTTCGTAGTGTAGTGGTTAGCACTCCAGACTTTGAATCTGGCAACCTGGGTTCGAATCCCGGCGAGACCTACTTTTTGAGCTGGCATTTTAGTGTTTCCATGGTACAATATACTCACATTTTTATGACATTTAGTATTTGGGAAAGATATTGACTCTCAATTTTTAGCTGACATTTCGTGCTTCCAGGGTAGAATGTACTCCTATTTTTGCTGACATTTAGTATTTCCCTGGTATACAATGTACTCAGAGCTTCCATGGTACAAATACTCAGTCTAGAGGCTAATAAAACTTGAAACATACCTCTGTCTTCTGATTTACATTGGTGTGACTATAACCTCGCCAAAATTTACAGTACACTATCTAGAAAGGAACATTCGGTACCTATGCTTGCTAACTTCAGATTAGACGCTGCAACCCAATGTGCCACTTCCCCACTGCTTATGGTGGAAACTGAACTGAACTACTTATTTCAATAGATGCTCATACCCTTGTTCTTAAAATGGGACATCAATGCCTCATAAACATTCTATTCTAGCAATCTGATGCAGATATGTACAAGAGCTCAAAATCTTGTATTCTAGCAGTGTGTGTGAACATGGAAAATGAACTGCAGAGGCCAATAGTGAGTGGTGGAAAGCCAAGATGGACAATCAAAACAATTAACCTTCAAGGTCATACTGAATGCCGACCACATGTTCCAAATTGTAAGGAACTAAGGATAGGAAATGTCTTCACTATGTTCTCCATGTATCATCATTCCGGCAAGAGGTTTATTGCAATAAAGTTTGGGCTACAACTTCGTTGCTAAGTCGGCATTACCTCTGTCGTAAAATTGTCGAAGGGGGTGGACCAGTTAAGCGCAGATTCAGTCCTAGGATAGTCAGAGCGGTAAGATGAGATGATAGCGGCAGGCAGTGAGCTAGATGGAAGAAGTGCAGGGGAATGTATGGTTACAACTACTGACCATAGTTGTGAGATATCGGAGACGTTAAGAAGGGCGACTCAACCACGACGACAACAGTGCTAATAGAAACAATGCTTTTGCCATGTGCTTATTTTTTAAGGTGCTATAGAATAAGTTGTGGAAAATCCACTACTGGCTAATCATGTTGAAGCTATATACATTTTGTTATCCAATGGTTGTCCCAATGCATCTCCTCTCATATGTTGTGTGCTAAGTGCATAATATATATCCTTGAAGCTTAATAAGCAGATTAAGGCATAGCCTAGTGGTGGGAAGGGGCTGATGCCTTCACACCCACCCAGGGTTTGTTGCACCAATTATACTGTAGGGGCCTCCCTTATAGTCTTTCAGTCAAAAAAAAAAGAGAGAGGAGAAAAAACACCAACCAAACACTAAACACCTAATAGCAGCTCAATGAGACAAAATTATCGTACCCACACAATGGAGCTTTTGGCTAATTTTTTTTTAAAAAAGGTATTTGTCGGATAAATTTAGCTGCCAAGTGGCAAATGGAAGTAAGTCCAAAAAAAGGGGAAGGAAATTTAAAAGGAACCATCAAGTAAAGGAAAATATTCTAGCTGTATGCCAAATGACAGAAATATAACCATCAGTGTACTACACTCAACAAATGGTTTCATAGTGTAGTGGTTAGCACTCCAGACTTTGAATCTGGCGACCTGGGTTCGAATCCCGGCGAGACCTACTTTTTTAGCTGACATTTAAGTATTTCCATGGTACAATGCACTCACATTTTTTTCTGGACATTTAGTATTCGGAAAAAATATCAACTCACGATTTTCCAGCTGACATTTAGTGTTCCGGGGTAGAATGTACTCCTATTTTTGCTGACATTTAGTATTTCCTTGGTAGAATGTACCCAGAACATACAAATACTCACAAGTGAAAGAGAAGTGTATACCTACTAACTTCAGATTAGTCGCTGCAACCAAATGTACACCTTCCCCACTTATTACAGTGGAGACTGAACTGAACTACTTATTTCGATACCGTTGTAATTAAAGTGAGACATGAATGCCTCATTAATATTCTAGTCTAGCAATGTGATGCGCCGACCCGTGCAAGAACTCAAAATATTGTATTCTAGCAATGTTAGTGAACATGAAGAAGGAACTGCAATGGCCATTATCGAGTGGTTTAAGGCCCAGCTGGGCTATCAAAACAGTTAACCTTCAAGGTCATACTGAATGGACCGCCCATGTCATTTGCTCCAAATTGTAATGATAAGTGAAAAGGTCTTCTCTACGTTCTCTTTGTATAATCATTCCGGTAACAGGTTTACTGCAATAAATTTTGGGCTACAACTTGTTCATGTGGCCATCTACCGATTATGGACATGCTTGTGACAGCAGCTCGCAATCCTAAGTTGGAAAGGCAATGCTAGTGTACTGATTTACATCACAGACCACTAAGATGGTCTATTGGTCACAATTTAGGTGCAACACAATTTATAAGTGCAAGAAAAGGATTCTCTCTTGAGTACACACCTATTCCTCAAATGACAACTGGGGAAATAATAGCCCCATGCCAAATGATAAGACAAAAAACTATTTGAAGTGACCAAGTAAACCAACTTTGTCACCAAAATTAAATGCCAGAAGATATGAGAAGAGACATATGTACCTCGCATAGAAGAGTGAGAATTAAGTAGTTGATTGTCACATTCCGATACAGAGCTAGCGTAAAGCAAATGAGCAGAATAATGTGATGCAGCAGAATTCCAGGAATCTATCCACTGTATAGTCGGTAGCGGAGCATATCCAATTGGCCATAAGCAACGTGGCCACACGAAAAGCACAGAGCAGAATATGCTCCAATCCAACTGCTACCAACTAATTCTTCATGCTGAAACATTTCTCATGGCCCTTGTACGCCATTGGCACAACAGAACAAAGATAACTGCAAATCGAGATAGGAGTGAGATAAAGTCGATCAACAAGCCTAAGAATTAATAACATATGGCAGCATCAATGGAACAAACTAAAGAGATAAATGTTTACCAAAAAGAGACATAGTAAGCTTTCGAGAATATGCAGTGCACCTACGAGTCATCCATTTAAAAGAAGGATCAACAATTTTACATACTGCGGAGGGAAGGCTCTACAACTTCCTAACTATCTTGAGAGAAAGAACAGCACCTCTAAATCTAATGGCACATATCCGACCGTCTAGGACATAAAATTTCCATTTCTATCTTTTTGCTTATTCGTTGTCAATTCTGTGCGACAGATTTACTGGTAATAAGTACTCCCTCTGTCTCAAAATATAAGATGTTTTTATACTCCCTTTGTATCAAAAAAATGTCTTACATTTTGAGACAGAGTGAGTACCTGCGAAGTAGTGGTACATGAGAAGTAATGTTGTGAGAAAGGTAGTGCTCTAAAAGTCACCCACCTAGTGCACCTAGAGGGCCCCCAGGCACTAGGTGACACCCTTCCTGCTAGCCATTTGTTCCTCCTAGGCCCACCTAATTGGTGTTTAGGCACTAGGGCCAACTAGAAGACAAAATGGAGATATTTGCCGTCCAAGCTCTAAAACACTTTATACCATTACCTTTCTTTTGAAGGGTTGGCAATTTTGTATGAAAAACATGGATGTATCTGCACGCAAGGCCATTGCATGGTTGCCACATTACTTGGAAGTTGGAACCGACAACCTCTAGAAGTCAAACATGCTATAAACTAGCAAACAATATGGGCTTTGAGAAATCTTGCACAATTTCAACCAATCAAAGCTCAAATGGAGACAATTCTCGACAGCACAATGAAGCAGTATCGCAGTAACTAACAAGACTAACTCTGAGTAAATAACTCATGCTGCTCCCTTTTGTTCAGGACTCCAGGGTCGAACAAATTCCATCAAGCATCAACAAGTTTACCAACTGATTAATCTGCCGCACCCTATCTATCCCCAAATTCGTGAAATGCTTGAAGTCAACTGGCCAAAATGCTTGAAGTCAACTGACGTACGCTTTCTTCTAGTCGATTAACCCAAAGCGCATGTATGGGAAAAGCTACAGGGCGAAATGTGAGGATTCGGAGAGGGGGTGAAACAGAGAGAGGGACCAGACCTGAGGCCGAAGTGAGGGGGGAGTGGAGGAGCGGGAAGGCAGTGTTCACGAAGAGTGGCGCGGACGGCCGTGTTGGCGGCCTGGAAGAAGGCGAAGCCGGCGGCCACGGCGGCCCCGCACGCCGATCTCAAACCCCACCGACACGGCCCACAGCACTAGCGTCGCAGCGGAAGAAGGTGCTCGTGTCGCCCGCGCCGGCGCGACGGGGCGGCATCCCGTCTTCCGTCATGGCGAGCCGAGAGCCGCACCCGTCCACACGCTAGCCGGCTAGCCCCTCCTCTCCTCTTCGTCGGATATTCCTTTCTCCATTTAGCTGCCAAGTGCCAAACTGAAGCAAGTCTGGAAAAAGGGAAGGAAATTTAACAGGAATCATCGAGCAAAGAAACAATATTTTGTCTGTAACCCAAATTACAGAAATATAACCATCAGTGGATCACACTCAACAAATGGTTTCGTAGTGTAGTGGTTAGCACTCCAGACTTTGAATCTGGCGACCTGGGTTCAAATCCCGGCGAGACCTACTTTTTTAGCTGGCATTTTAGTATTTCCCTTGTACAATGTATCAATACCTGGGTTCACATTTTTTATGACATTTAGTATTCAGGAAAAAATATTGACTTGAAATTTTTGCTGACATTTAGTGTTTCCAGGGTAGAATGTACTTTTACTTTTGCTGACATTTAGT
Source organism: Triticum urartu (assembly GCF_003073215.2). Taxonomy (NCBI): domain Eukaryota; kingdom Viridiplantae; phylum Streptophyta; class Magnoliopsida; order Poales; family Poaceae; genus Triticum; species Triticum urartu. The sequence goes on from NC_053024.1 coordinate 617,514,103, forward strand.
ATTTCCCTTGTACAATGTACCAAGACCTTCCATGGTACAAATACTCAGTCTAGAGGCTAATAGCACTTGAAACATACCTCCGTCTTCTGATTTACATTGGTGTGACTATAACCTTGACAAAATTTACATTAAACTATCAAGAAAGGCACATCCAGGACCTATATTACTAACTTCAGATTAGTCGCTGGACGCTGCAACCAAATGTATCCCTTCCGCACTGCTTACAGTGAAGGCTGAACTGAACTGCTGATCCACAGAAGTGAGATATCTGAGATGTGTAAAAAGGGCGACCCTACCACAACGAGGGTGGTGCTAATAGTAACAGTGTTTTTCCATGTGCTTATTTTTTAAGGTCCATAGAACAAATTGTGGAAAACCCACTACTGACTAATCATGATGAAGCTAGATAAATTTTGTTATCGAATGGTTCTCCCAATGCATCTCCTCTCATATGTTGTGTGTTCTTAAGTGCATAATATATATCCTTGAAGCTTAATGATGAAGAGAAAACACCAAACAAACACTAAACACCTAGTAAATCCTAATAGCAGCTCAATGACCATGCTATGGAGCCTTCGGCTAAAATTTATTGGAACAAGAAGGTAGTCGTCAGGTGTTCCTTGCTCCATTTAGCTGCCAAGTGGCAAATGGAATAAGTTCAAAAAAGGGAAGGAAAATTAACAGGAACCATCAAGTTAAGGCAAATATTCTGGCTGTAAACCAAATGACAGAAATATCACAATCAGTGTACCACACTCAACAAATGGTTTCGTAGTGTAGTGGTTAGCACTCCAGACTTTGAATCTGGCAACCTGGGTTCAAATCCCGGCGAGACCTACTTTTTTAACTGACATTTTAGTATTTCCATGGTACAATGTAGTCACATTTTTTCCTGAAATTTAGTGTTCGGGTAAAATATCGACTCACAATTTTTAAGCTGACATTAGTGCTTCCAGGGTAAAATGTACTCCTATTTTTGCTGACATTTAGTAATTCCTTGGTACAATGTACCCAGACCTTCCATAGTACAAATACTCACAAGTGAAAGAAAAGTGTATACCTACTAACTTCAGATTAGTTGCTGCAACCAAATGTACACCTTGCCCACTGATTACAGTACCGATGTTATTAAAACGAGACATCAATGCCTCATTAATATTCTATTCTAGCAATGTGATGCGTCGACCCGTGCAAGACCTCCAAATATTGTATTCTAGCAATGTTAGTGAACTTAAAGAAGAAACTGCAATGGCCACTATTGAGTGGTTCAAAGCCCAGCTGGGCAATCAAAACAGTTAGCCTCACAAGGTCATACTGAATGGAGTGACCATATTATTTGTCCTAAATTGTGATGAATTGATAAAGTGCAAGGTCTTCTGTACGTTCTCTTTGTATCCTCATTTACTTCAATATTGGGCTGCAACTTATTAATGTGGCCATCTACCGGCTATGGACATGCTTGTGCCAGCAGCTCGCAATCCTGAGTTGGAAAGCAATGCTAGTTTACTGATTTACATCAAAGGCCACTAAGATGGTCTGTTAGTCACAATTTAGGTGCAATGCAACTTATAAGTGCAAGGAAAGGATTCTCTCGAGGCAAACTGGGCAAACAGTAACCCCATGGCAAATGATAAGGCAAAACTATATGAAGTGACCAAGTAAACCAACTTTGTCA